>NC_053480.1:449391-560316 GCF_015227805.2 Hirundo rustica
GAATTCAGCACTCATTTACCCTGCCAGGACCCCGCATTTACCCCCCCAGGAACCCAATTTACCATTCCAGGCCCATAAATTATCCCCTTAGGACCCCATTGACCCTGTGATGGGTTGGTTTCCATGGAAATGGGGGGTGCTGGCAGAGTAAATGGGTCTCTGAGGGGCATTTCCCTTACCCCAAGTGTCCCCAGTGATGTCATCCCAGGAATTCCCATCTGGATTTGGGACAATTTTAATGAAAATTCCCAGAAAATTCCCCAAATTTGTCCCAAATCCTGTGTGGGGAGTGAGGAGGGGACAAGTGACACCAGCGGTGTCCACCGGTGACGTCACCACCCTCCATGACATCATGGCGGTGACATCACTGTCCCCCCAGCAGCCTTGGGATGTCCTCAATGGCTTTTTGGCACCGCTCGGCCACCATGCAGCCACCGGGGCCACCAGGGCGACTCGAGAGGAGCCTTTGGATGTCCCATAGTGTCCCCAGCAGGTGACATGTGGCCAGGCGGGCGCTGGCTTCCCACAGCCGCTCGAACTCGTTCACTGTGGTCACCGAGGCCTGGGAGACATCGGTGGATGCCTCCTTTGTCCCTTCCAAGGCAGCCTCGATGTCCCTGAGCTGGCGCTGCAGCTCCTGGGGAAACGCCTTGGCTTTGTCACACGCAGCCACCAAGCTCTTCAGTGGCCCCTGGGCCACCTCCACCTGCAGTTCCCTGCTGGTGGCTACCCCTGCCTGGTTGGTGGCCACCACGGCCTCTTCCTTGGCCTTGGTGGCCGCCACCAACTCATCAGAGGCCGCTGCCATCCGGGCTTCGTGTGCGGCCAGTGCCGACTCCACCTTGTCCTTGCTCAGGGCCAGCGGCACCTGCCAGGCCACAGCCACCAGGTTGTCCCCAGCTGTCTCCCAGCTGGCAGCCTGGTCCTGCTGGTCCCTGGCCCGGGCAGTGGCGGTGGCTGCAGCGGTGGCCTCGGTGGTGGCCACGTCCCTGCAGGCATCGCAGAGCTCAGTGGCCTCCTTGGCCAGCTGGGCCCAGCTGTCCCCAAGCGCGGCCACCGAATTCCGCCAGGCGCTGGCCGCGGCTGTCACACGGGCCCAGGTGGCCCCCAGGGTGGCCCCGAGGGCAGCCAGGGCCTGGCCCAGGGAGGTGACACCAGGGTGGCCCAGGGTGCAATGGAGGTGACTGATGAATATCTCCAGGGCTGTGTGCAGGGATCTTGGGGACGTGGACAGCAGCACGTCCCCATCTGGCCCGGCCACGGTGGCCACCAGCTGGCCCAGGGTGGCCACCACGGCCACCAGTGCCTCCAGCAGCTGGGGAGGGGACAGAGGAGATGGCAGAGACCTCGTGGCACCCTGGGGTCCCCTTTGTCCCCTCCGGGAGGGCGCAGCTTGTCCCCTCTGTCCCTTTGTCACCCCCTGTCCCCTCTGCCACCCCCCACTGTATCCCTCTGCCACCCCCTGTCCCTCTGCCACCCCCCGTCCCCTCCTGCCACCCCTCTGGTCCCTCTTTGTCACCCCCCGTGTCCCTTCTGCCACTCCTGTGTCCCCTGTGTCCCCTCCCGCCACCCCGCGCCGGGATTGTCGCACCTCGCGGGGCTCCATGGCCGCTGGGGACACTCCAGGGACACTCGGGGAACAGGCAGGGGACACGCGGGAATGTGGCACGGGAAACGCGGCGTGGTCGGATGGGGGTGTGGCGCAGGAAGATGTGACGTCACGGCCCCGGCGCCACCCCCCCGCCCTCGGGGCCACCGCGAGGTCCCCAATGTCCCCCGAGTGTCCCCAAAATCCCCCTGAGTGTCCCCAATGCCGCCCCCCATGTCCCCAACAAGTCCCAAGGGTCCCTCTGATGTCCTGTTGGGGACACGCTGGGGTCCTGTTAGGGACACTGCGTGGTGACCCAAAACGCGACAGGGGACGTCAGGGTGTCTGCGGTGTCCCCGAGGGAAGGACACGGGGCTGTCCCCAAGGTCCCAAACGCCCCCCGGGATGTCCCCATGCCCCGGCGGTGACAGTGCCACCCCCGTGTCCCCACCCTGTCCCTACCCCTGCCCCGCCAGCGCCTCCTGGGCCACCTCCAGCCTCCGCGCCACCTCCTCGTGCCCCTCCCCCGATGTCCCCAAGGCCACCACGATGTCCCGGAGCGCCCGGACAGCGTTGGGGAACCCCCGTCCCCGCGTCCCCAACAGCGTCACCTCCCTGTCGCGTGTGACAGCGGCCACCAAGGTCTTGAGCGCCCGCGTCACCTCCTCCAACCGCCCCAGCACGGCCGCGGTGGCCTCGTTGGTGGCCGCGGTGGCCTCGGCGCTGGCCCTGGCGGCCGCCACCCGCCGGGCGCGGTGGCGCAGGCGCTGGGCCATGTCCCGCTGGTGGCCCGCGGCGATGGCCAGGTGACGCCGCGACGTCCCCAAGCCCCGCCGGGCCACCTCGCAGGACAAGGCCACCGCGGCCAGGGCCAGCAGCAGGTGACCGTCCTCAGCCACCCCCAGGGCGGCGCGGGCCGAGTCCAGGGACACTGCGGGGGACACGGGGACACCGCACAGGTGGCACCGGGGACAAGGCAGTGTCACCAGTTCCAGCCCAGTGCCCCTGGCCCAATTCCAGCCCAGTGTCACCAGTTCTGTCCCAGTGTCACCAACCCAGTGCCACCAGCCCAGTGTCCCCCGTGTCAGCCCATTGTCACCATAGCAATGTCACCAACTCAGTATCCCCAGTCCCCTCCCAGTGTCCCCCTCCCAGGCCAGGGGAAGGTCTGAACTGGTCTGAACTGGTCTGAACTGGTTCATACTGATCAGGGCAGGGGAAAGTCCCTGTTGGTCTGTATAAACTCATACTGGTCTGAACTGGTCAGAACTGGTCCCCACTGCTCTTAACTGGTTCATACTGCTCCATACTGCTCTATAGTGGCTCATACTGGTCTAAACTAGTCTAAACTGGTCTAAACTGGTCTCTACTGGTCTAAACTGGTCTATACTGGTCAGGGCAGATATATATACTGGTCTATACTGGTCTGAATGGGTTTATACTGGCTCATACTGGTCTGTACTGATCCATACTGGTTTATACTGGTTTATACTGGTTTATACTCACGCACAGCCGCACACAGAACCATCAGCACCATGGCCAGCCCGTGCCCGGCCTGCAGCCAATGCTGGCACCGCCGTGCCCATCGCTCCTTGCGCTCCAGCATCTCCGCTCTTGCCTTGGCTAAAGACCCGACCTGCCGCAGATGCTCTGGGTCCTCGTCCCCGAGGGTCCCCAGGGCCATCGCTGGGGTCACCGCGGCCTCCCAAGCCATCTCCAGATCCCTCAGGGCCAGCTGGGCCTGGTCCAGCGCGGCCTCAGCCTGAGCCAGCAACACAGGAACGCTGCCCGGTGTCCCCAAGGCCTCGGCCAGGGCCACCAGGGCCACCAGGGCCTTGTGGCATGCGGCCTCTGCCGGGGCAACCTCAGCGGGGAGGGCAGGGGGGGGACACCTGGGGACAGGAAAGGGGGGTCAGGGTGGGTAGGGAATGGTTCGGGGGGTCCTAGGTGAGGTTTGGCTGTAGAGGCTTGAAGAAGGGAGGGCCCCATGGCCTGATCCTCCCCCAAGGGGCAGAATTCACCCTGCCAGGACCTCAGTGGCCCTTGTGGGGCTGGGTTTAACCCCTCGGGGCCCGGATTGCTCCCCCAGGGCTCCATTTCCCCTGCCAGGACCCCACTGACCCCCTCAGGGCCCATTCGTCCCACCCAGGGCTCTGATTTACTCACCCAGGGCCCTGATTTTCCCCTATTCATCCTTTCAGGACCACACTTAACCCTTCAGGACCCCACTGACCCCTCAGGAGCCGCATTTATCCTTCCAGGACCCCACTGACCCACCCAGGGCCCATTCACTCGCCTCAGGGCTCTGATTTATCCTGCCAGGACCATGATTTGAAATTTTTGGGGGGGATTGTTTTGGGGATCCAGCAGCATTTGGGGTCCAGGATTTAGGACTGTTTTCAGATCCAGGATTGAGATCTTTGGGGATTATGTTTGGGGCACCCAGCTGCATTTGGGATCTGTGGGTTTTTGGGATCCAGGATCTGGGATTTGAGGTCATTTGGGTTCATTTATTGGGATCCAGCAGGATTTGGGATCATTTGGGATCCAGGATCTGGGATTTGGGATCATTTAGGATTGGGATTTGGGTATCCAGAAGCATTTGAGATCTGGAATTTAGGATTTTTGGGGATCCAGGGTCTGGGATTTGAGGTCATTTCGGATCATTCCTTTGGATGCAGCAGGATTTGGGATCTGGAACTTAAGATTGCTTAGGATCCAGGATTTGGGACTGTTCCTTGGGATCCAGCAGGATTTGGGATCATTCGGGACCCCTGGTGTCCCCAAATGCACCCCCGATGTCCCCAAAGGGTTCTTTTGTCTCCCCTTTCCCATTCCTTGCCCGCCCATTCCCGCGCTCCCCTTCCTGCCACTTCCAAGCCACGGCCCCTTCTCTTCCCATTGGTTGCTTCTCCCAAGGCTCCGCCCCCCTTTCCCTGCCCCCATTCCCACGCCCTTCCCAATCCCCGCCCCCTCTCTGCTCCGCCACTCCCCATTGCTCCCTCTGGAGCGCCCCACATCAGTGTCACCATCCCAGTGCTCCCAGTGCCACCGCCCCATTGTCCCCATACCAGTGTCACCATCCCAGTGCTTCCAGTGCTCCCAGTGCCACCGCCCCATTGTCCCCATACCAGTGTCACCATCCCAGTGCTCCCAGTGCCACCGCCCCATTGTCCCCATACCAGTGTCACCATCCCAGTGCTCCCAGTGCCACCGCCCCATTGTCCCCAGAGGAATGTCACCATCCCAGTGCTTCCCAGTGCCACCACCCCATTGTCCCCATACCAGTGTCACCATCCCAGTGCCACCACCCCATTGTCCCCATACCAGTGTCACCATCCCAGTGCTTCCCAGTGCCACCACCCCATTGTCCCCATCCCAGTGTCACCATCCCAGTGCTCCCAGTGCTCCCAGTGCCACCACCCCATTGTCGCCAGAGGAATGTCACCATCCCAGTGCTTCCAGTGCTCCCAGTGCCACCGCCCCATTGTCCCCATACCAGTGTCACCATCCCAGTGCTCCCAGTGCCACCGCCCCATTGTCCCCATACCAGTGTCACCATCCCAGTGCTCCCAGTGCCACCGCCCCATTGTCCCCAGAGGAATGTCACCATCCCAGTGCTTCCCAGTGCCACCACCCCATTGTCCCCATACCAGTGTCACCGTCCCAGTGCCACCGCCCTATTGTCCCCATACCAGCGTCACCATCCCAGTGCTCCCAGTGCCACCGCCCCATTGTCCCCATACCAATGTCACCATCCCAGTGCCACTGCCCCATTGCTCCCATACAGTGTCACCATCCCAGTGTTCCCAGTGCCACCGCCCCATTGTCCCCAGAGGAATGTCACCATCCCAGTGCTCCCAGCGCCACCGCCCCATTGTCCCCATACCAATGTCACCATCCCAGTGTCCCCCCTCCTATCCCTATGTTCCCAGTTCCAGCCCAGTGTCCCTGGTCCCATGACAGTGTCACCAGCCCCCTCCCAGTGTCCCCAGTTCCATCCCAGTCTCCTCAGTCCTCTCCCAGAGCCACCAGCCCAACGTCCCCAGGGCTGCCTCAGTGTCACCACTGCAGTGCCACCAGTTCCATCCCCGTTTCTCCTCCCAGTGCCACCAGTTCCATTCCACTGTCACCAGTGTTTGGAGAGGTTCCAGGTGAGAATTCCCAAGGATTTGGGGGTTCCCAGCTGCCCAGGTGAGGATTTGGGGTTTCCCAGGTGTCCCATGTGAGGCCCCAGGGAGGTTTCAGGTTCCCAGGTACCCAGGTGAGATTTTGAGGAGTTCCACATGAATCTCCCCAGGAATCTCGGTGCTCCCATCCCCCGTTGTCCCCCTCCCCCCCCACCCTCCACAAACTTCATGGACTCCAGAACTTTCCACCTCCCTATTCCCTCCCAGATGCACCCACAGCCCTGGGGGTTCCCAAACTTCACCAAAACACCCAAAAATGCCACAAAAATACCGCCCCCCCCAGATCCCCTCGGGTGCCCACTGGGGGTGACCCCAGGGGTTTTGGGGTTCCCACCTTAGGTTCCATCCCTGTCCCCATCCTGGAACTCTGAGCACCAAGAGCGTCAAGGCTCGGAGGAGGGAGGGCCCCACGCCCTGATCCTCCCCCAAGGGGCAGAATTCACCCTGCCAGGACCTCAGTGACCCTTGCGAGGCTGGGTTTAACCCCTCGGGGCCTGGATTGATCCCCCAGGGCTCCATTTCCCCTGCCAGGACCCCACTGACCCCCTCAGGTACCTGATACCCCCTGCCAGGACCCTGATTTACCCCCATTCATCCTTTCAGGACCACATTTAACCCCTCGGGGCAATCATTTATCATACCAGGACCCATTTTACCCCATCAGGACCCCATTTAACCCATCAGGATCTCATTTATCCTTCTAGGGACCCATTCAGCTCTTTCAGGACTGTGTTTATTACCCCACAACCCTGATTTACCCCCAAGGGGCGGAATTTGCCCTGCCAGGACCTCAGGGACCCTTTTGGGGCCTGGATTGATCCTGTAGGGCTCCATTTCCCCTGCCAGGACCCCACTCCCCCCCTCAGAGGCCATTCACACCATCCAGGGCTCTGATCTCCCCTGCCAGGACCCTGATTTACCCACATGCATCTTTTCAGGACCTCATTCAACCCCTCAAAGTCTTCATTTGTCCTACCAGGACCCACTTAGTCCCTCAGGACCCCACTGACCCCTCAGGGCCCCATTTATCCTTCCAGGACCCCACAGACCACCCCAGGACCCATTCACCGCTCTGATTTACCCTGCCAGGACCCTGATTTGGAATTGGATTTTTGGGATTGTTTTTTGGGATCCAGCAGCATTTGAGGACGGGGATTTGGAATTGTTCGGGGATCCAGGATTGGAGATCTTTGAGGACTGGTTTTGGGGTACCCAGTAATATTTGGGATCTGGGGTTTTTTGGGATCCAGGATCTGGGGTTTGAGGTCATTTGGGATCATTTCTTGGGATCCGGCAGGATTTGGGATCATTCGGGATCCAGGATTTGGGGTCATTTTTGGGATTGTTCGGGATGCAGGATTTGAGGTCATTTGGGATCATTCCTCGTGATCCAGCAGGAGTTGTGATCTGGAATTTCAGATTGCTTGGGATCCAGGATTTGGGACCATTCCTCGGGATCCGGCAGGACTTGGGATCATTTGGAACCCCCGAAGTCCCCAAACCTCTCCCGAGGTCCCCAAAGCGTCCCTTCGTCCCCCCTCCCCACACCCCGTTGATGGCCCCGCCCCTTTCCCACGCCCCATTAATTCCCTGCCCATTCCCCTGCTCTCCCAGGCCCCGCCCCTTCCTGCGCCCCATTAATTCCCCGCCCCCCCACGCTGCCAGGTCGTGCCCCCTCCTCTTCCCATTGGCTGCTGCTCCTAAAGCTCCGCCCCCTGTGTGAATGGGTGGGGTCTGGGGGGTTCAATCAATTGGGGGGTGGTTTCGGGTGGGGGGGGTGGTAGGGGGGGTCCCATGGATTGGGGGGGTCCTGGTGAGTGGGGGGATCCCATGGATTGGGGGGATCCTGGTGAGTGTGGGGGGTCCCATGGATTGGGGTGCTGTGGTGAGTGTGGGGGTCCCATGGATTGGGGGGGTCCTGGTGAGTGTGGGGGTCCCGGGTGGGGGGGTCGTGGTGAGTAGGGGTCCCATGGATTGGGGGGGGGTTCCTGGTGAGTGTGGGGGTCCCATGGATTGGGGGCTGTGGTGAATGTGGGGGTCCCATGGATTGGGGGGGGGTCCCAGCGCTTTGGGGGGGTCGGTGAAGGGGGGGCAGTGAATGGGGTGGTCCCGGTGCTTAGCGGGGGCCCGGTCAATTGGGGAGGGGTCCTGGTGATAACGGGGGGGGGCAGACAGGACCGAGCCCCAAGGGATCCCCCCAGTGCCCCCCCAGTCCCGGCGCTGTTCCCGGGGATGACCCCACCTCACTGGGGTTTGGTTTGTTCTTCCCTACCCTGGGAAAAAACGACTTTGGGAGTTTTCTGTGGGAGTTCTCGCCTCTTCTCCACTCAGCCGAAGGGCGTTGGGGGTTTTCCCTTTCTGGGGACAATCAAAGCCATTGCACTGCTGCTCCTAATTCGGGGTAGGAGAACTGACGGCTTTCCTCTGAGCCGGAGGCAGCGAACACGCAGGGCTGGGAAAGGCGGGCCGGGAGCTGCGGAGAACTTTGTTTGTGTTTTCAGATCAATGCCGCCTCGGGCCCGGGCCCATCCCAGGGCTGTTCCTCATCTCCGCCTTTCCCCTCACGCAGCCCGGGGGGCCCGGAGAGCGCGGGCCGAGGCTGGGCCCTGTGCACAGCCCGCCCCTGGCTGCGATTGGGCGATTGTGCCGTCACTCGTGGTTCTGGCGCGCTGATTGGGCAGAGCGGGGCCAAGCCCGGCCCCGGGGCCGCCCCCTCCCCGGGCGCCGCTGGCGCAGCAGAGCCGCCCTTGGCGGAGCGTCTGTGCGGGCCCGGGAGCGGCGGCAGCGGCCGGAGCCCGGTGAGGCGGCGGCGGAGCTCGGAGGCGGCCCCGGCGCAGGTGGGAGCCGCGCTGGGTTCTGCCGGGGCTCGGGGCTGGCTGCGGGCCGAGGGGGCGTCCGGGGGCTCTGGCGGGTTCCTTGTGCCATGTCCGCCCCGTGTTGCCCGTGGCCTGAGGGCGCTGCGGGAGCGGCTGCCCGCGGTCTCCTTGCCGCTGGGGCCTCGGCAGGAGCCGGTGCCGGAGCAGCGCTGCCTCGTCCCGCTTCCTGTGGGGAGCACGGAGGTGGCTGCTCTGTCCCCGGGAGTGTGCAGGAAAATTGGCGTCTCCAGATGTTTCTGTCCCCAAAGGAGACAGAGGAGTTCTGTAAAAGTGACTTTCTTCCTGAACAAAGGGAGAGGCCATGCGGCATTTGCCATGGGGTCTCTTTGATCGTTGTAGTACGCTGCCTCCTTTTTATCCTAATAGATAATCTGATCCCATCCCGTGGTGAAACGTCTCGTTCTTCATTTGAGTGGATTGATCGGCCAAACTCAGGAGCTGGAACTGTCTGGTTGGTTATTATTTCGAGGATATCTTGTCATCTAATTGTGGCATTGAAATGATAAATGGGTTCTCTGGCTCGTGATATGAATTCATTAGGGTTTCCATGGGTTGCTCCTTGGTGTTGTAGGATTTGTTCTGGTGGCCGTTCATCTTTTCCCCATTTTTTGTTGCTCCCTCCAGCCAGGGCTGCATCAGTTGATCTCTTTTCTCTAATTAAATCATCACATACTTGGATTCCCAACTGAGTTCTCTGAACTTGTGGTAGCAGGAGCACCCCAGTGGTCTCATGCTCCCTGTGTGACACAGGCAGGGACAGCACATGTTGGAGTGGGGAGAGGGATGATTCCCCCCCAGTTCTTTTAGGGAAGTTTTCACAACATTCTCCATTTGCTGTTTTCCTTTGCAGCTGTACCAGTTTCTGTTGCAGAGTCAGATATCCTGAGTGTGGGCTCTGCCTTTGACTGTGCAAATTCCATCTGTGCAAGCGGGCAGAGCTTGGGGTGAGGGGCAGAGGGAATCAGCCCAATTCCTGCCCCAGGCAAGAAGACCCTGCTGCATTGTCCACACTTTTCGCCAGAAGTGTTAATTTACATTTCTAAAGCTCTTCCTGGATGCCTGGAGCTATGCTTCCCTTCCAGAGCAAGCCTTGAATGACTCACGGATGGTCCCCCCACAATCTGCTTTTTTTTAGTTTTTGTTGTTCTTTAACAATATTTAGTAAGTGTTTATTTCTTAAAGGGTCACTTTTAAAGCTCTTCTAGTTTTGCAAAATGCAACCTAAATGTGAACATCGAAAAACTCATATCAAAATTCTGCCATCACTAAAAGCCACGATTCTGGAGTGTTTCTCCCAAGATTCAGGTGGTTGTAAAGTCCTTTGCCTTCTGCAAAGCCCTGAGCCAGGCACAAGAAAGCGATGGAGTCTTCAGGTTCTGATTTCTCAAGATTGCACACTTTGTTTATTATTTCTTGTCTTACAATTCCTTCTGTGCCCAGCCAAGATCTCTGCAGGTGCTCTGGCATCTGATGACTCCCCCTGAGCTGGGAGGTCGTTGTCTCTTATATGAATTATTACTTGTTCTTTATTTACAGTTACTTGCCAACACCTACTACCTACACTAAACGGGTCATCTCTGCTCTGACCCAATCTCCTTAAATTACTTTGTGCCACCGTCACCACAGAAAGTGGAGTGCGTGAAGAAGAGAGAAGAAGCAAGAGACAATGCCCCAAATCCTCCATCTTGCTCCCTCTACTTCTGTACTCGAGAACCTAAAACTGTGATTTTTCACCCTGTGATAAGCTAAACTCCAGTCTTTCACACTCTTGTGGCCTGTAATTCATCTGTCAGTGTTGGAAGCCTTTCCCATGGACTGAGGTCAAAGCCAGTGTCTTCCTGGGCTCTGTGCCAGGGTCTCAGACCCCCCCTGTCCAGGTCCCTGACCTTCCAGGGCAACCAAAGGAATGCCCTGGACGCCAATGCGCACACAGACGTACACAGAAACACTCCAAAGCAATCAAGTTTCTTCTACTTCTTTTCCTAGGTGAAAAAATTGATTCTCACATCCCTGGCCCTGACCTAACTGACAATATAAAAGCCGAATTTTTACGAAAAACAAAAATTCTAATGTTGTATTCTTATCCCTGAAACTGTGGGAAAAACAAAAAATCCCCAAGCCATGTTTTTTTAGTGTTAGAGAGTCAAGGCATTACTTGATTCTGGCCAGGATGTGCAACAGAAATCATTTCATCCACACATAGCCCAGGTGTGAAGAGAAACTCATTCCATGACATGTGAGTTTTACTAGATTTTTCCTAAAATTTATGCAGTCTGAACCCAGAGAAATCTATTTGTTTAATGTCCGTTGCTTCCTAGTTGTGAAGTTCTTAGTATTTGGTTTCCAGTTGGGGTTGGATTTCTTTGCCTGTGATGTTAATTAGGTCTGCACTCCTGGATTTCCTTATCATCCTTTTCCAGACCAGGTGTCTCCAACTATTCCAGGGGCAGGGTCTGGGGCAGATGTTCCTTGGTGTTTGCTGATGGGCTTTGATGTTTTGTTGATGGTCGTTATCTTTGTGGGTATCTTTTGTGCTCTTCCCAGTCTGTTGAGATGTCAAACTCATCTCTGTAGAGTGGTGTAACATCCCTTAAAATGAAACCTTTAAAATTCCTTTTCCCAGGGCAAAGGCAAATCAAGCCTGAGTAGAGAAATAAAATAAAAAATACTTTTAAAGTTGGAATATTTTTCAGCAGTTTAATGGCAGCCAGCCCAGTGTGTGTGTGCTTGAGCCCCAGAGTGGAATTGTCACGTTGTCTTCCCCAGCAGCTGTGGCGAGTGCAGGCACAGAAAGCACTGAAGCTCCAGCAGTGGCAGCAAGGATTGGGCCGCAGTGGCTGGAGATGCCAAAGGAGGGTGCCCAGGCAGACTATTCCAGCAGAGGATGTGTGGGCAGGCACAGGGGCTTCCCCTGCTGTGGAGCCCTGGCTGCTGCTGCCTTGCCTTCAGTGCAGGGTCAGTCGTGGCCTCCCATCCTCCTCCTGCAGCCGGGATGTCCAAATCTCCGGGGCTTCAGAGACCTTGAGCCGAGGGTGAGGGGTCCCCCCGTGTTCAGCTGTGCTGGGGCTGTTTCTGTGCTCAGGGACACTTGGAATGGGCCACGCCACTTGGCCACCAGTGCTGCTTCTTCCCAGTCCTTAGGCAGGACCCGATGTCCTGGTTGGATGTTGTGAACAGCAAAGTCCCAAGGCAGGGGCTGTGCCAGCCGAGCTTCCTGTTGGAGAGATTTCACCAGAGACAGGATTCTGGCCACAGACTGCTTTAAATACACATCCCTTATGTCCGATGCCCCACTTGGTGGAGAATTAGCAAGGTAAGGAATTCCAAAGCTCAGTTACTGGGGGGTAATTGCATATCTGCCCTGGATCTGGCTCCTGTTCTTGCTAAAGTCAATGGCAAAAGCCATACCCATGGCATCTTGGTTTCTATCACCAGCTTCAGAAAGTGTTTCTTCATTTCCCCATTCATTCTTTCTACCTGGCCTGAGCTCCGGGGGTGCCAGCGGTTGTGGAGGTCCCATTGTATTCCTAAAGCTGCCATAACCCCCTAAAGGATCTTTCCTGGAAAATGGGTTCCCCTATCTGAATCTATTGCTTCCACAATCCCTTCTCTTGGAATGATTTATTTTAGAATTACCTTACTAAGTGATCCAGTGATTACTGAAGAAGTCAGAATTGCTTTTGGCACCCTGTTAGGTGACATGGTGTCAGCAGAAGATATTTGAGCCTTCCTGCTCAGGGCATTTCAGTCCCAGGCTCTCACAAGCACACACTGCTCTGCCGGTTGAGCTGACCATGTGGGCAGTAACCTGAGCTTTGTCTAATTCCCTTTCCTAAATAACAGCCTGTCTTGTAACTCTTTTCCCTTCTCCTGCCCTTGAAGACCCATCCATAACCATATTTTCTCCCTCAGGCCAGGGAATGTCTCATAAATCTCTCCTAGGCTGGGTCTGGAGCTCTGTCACTTGGATGCAGTCCTGGGTTTCTTGCCAGCCCCCTGTCCAGGCTGTTGAAACAGGAGGCTGGGTTCAACCCTTCCCCTGTCCTCAATTCTGCATCCTCCTGTGCCACTGAACAAGTTTCATACTGTAATAACCGAGCACAGCTCTTTTGGTTATCAAAGCTTGAACTTGATGCCAGACTTGAACAACAGGAGCTCCTTGTGCTGTCAGTGTTCAGGCCTCAGGTCCCCTTAGAGCTGTGGCTGCACAATTGTGCAGACAATGAGGGGGCCACTCTGGCCAGTGGGTTAAATATTGTAGCACAAGGATTCCTTTGGCATGGCCCTGTTTAACATTCACATACAATTCCAATTTCTTTTCTGAGTCTGGAAGAGCCATGGCTGGGGCATCAATCAGTTTGGGTTTTTTTAATTTTCTCAAGTTTAGTTCTCTTTCTCATGTCCATACCATAACATTGAGGCTGTCTGGGGTTAGAAAGTCATACAATGTTCTGTCTAGAAGAGACAATCCTCAATCCATGTCCTGCAATTTCCTATTGATCCTCAGAATTGTCTCAGCTCCTTCGTAGTCCTCGGTAATGTTACTTTTGAGATTCCCTCAGCCCTTTCTGGGTCAATACACCACAAACCTTCAGTCAAAATATGTTCCAAATATTTAACCTTTTTCTCCACCATTTGTGCTTTTTTTTTTCCCCAAATACTCCAAGATGCTTTTTAGTCTGAAAATAGAGCCATTTCACATGCTTCTCCTTCCTCTAATTGTCCTCCTGATTGAAGCAAGTCATCCACATCCTGCATTAACCCAATCCCTGGGGGTGAGGTGAATTCTTTTGATATTTTCTGCAAGGCTGGCCCGAATAAGGCTGGTGCTACTGTGCAACCCTGCAGTGGAACCATCCATGTCTTTATCATATTCTCCTTTTCCTCTTGTTCCCATTCAAAGGCCAACTCCTGTTCAGCATCCTGTGTAAGTGGGCATCCCCAGAAAGCATCTTTTCCATCAAGTACTGAATGGTAGCAGTGTGAGGAGGGAACCTGGTTGCAGCTGGTGTAAGGATCTGAGACTGTGGGGTGCCTCGGTTTAATAATCTCATTTCTTATTCTTAGGTCCTGCAGCATTCCATAGATTCCATCTGATTTCTTGATTGGCAGCACTGGAGCATTCCAGGGAGAGATGCCAGGCTCCAAAAGCCCTGCCTTTAAGAGGGGCTCAATGACAGGCTGTGAGCCCTTCCTTCCCTCCCTTGGAAGAGGGTATTGCTTTTAGACACCACTTGTCCTGGTTGCTTGAGAGTAATTTGGAGAGGCTGGGTGTCTGATTTTCCCGATTTCCCTGGGGCTGCCCACACTTCTGGGTTCACTTCAGCATCGGCCTTGTCAGACATTTGACACAAAGGTACCCCAGAACTAGCAGTGGCAATGCCTCTGCCAGGTGCTTGTGGCCGAGCCCGTCCCCTGGGTGCTGGGGCCCCCTTGGGCCCTGGGGTTCATCCCTCAGGGGCTGTAGAAACTCTGCCATGGCCTTTGGCTTCACCTTGGCCTTTTCCTCACCCCTTCTTGCATTCACCTGCTGTGCCTTTGTGACCAACTGCTCCAGGGGCTTCTTGTGCCACTGCTGCAGCCCCCCTGACTGCCTGTGGGTGCTCATCCTCTGACAGCTGCTGAGCTCTCTGCAAGGGCATTCCTTTCTGCAGTGACCCAAACAAAATCCTTCAAAGATGATCTTGATCCTTGCATGAATAACCCACATTTCCCAGCTGTTCCTTCCTGCTCCTGGTCCTTGTGCTCGCGCTGCCCTCCCCAGCCCGTATCCCAGAGGCGGTGCCTGTCCTGCCGCAGTGTCCCAAGGCGGCTCCCCCGGCGGGCAGGGCCGGCAGCTCCACGGGGCCGGGCAGCGGCCGGGGCGTCCCGCAGCCTCCTGGGGGCCGGGGGCCACTGCCGGCCTTGCCCGGGGGGTGGTGGGGTCAGGCAGCGCCCGGCGCTGAGCCCCGGCTGCCCCACAGCCCCGGCCCGGCCCCGCAGCTCCCCACAGGCCCCCAGCCCGTGCTCCCGGTGCCGCACCTCTGCGCCCGCTCCTGCTGCTGCCCAGCACAGAGAAACCCCCTGAAATCCTGACCTCCTTGTTTCCCTGTCCTGGAAACCGGGGATACAAAGGATCTGGGTCAGCTGACAAATTTAGAGGATAAGACCCTGATGAAAAACATCCCAGTCCCTAGTATTTTTCTCTTCCTCCTCTTTTCCATCATCCTTTTTCCTACCACAGAGATTCCTCCTGCTGCTTCTTGCTTTAACCGTATTCCTGTACACTTGCCTTCACCCTAACCCTTCCCAGCACACCAACACCATCCATCCCCAGTTGTCTAAATCCCTTCTTGACTTCCCTTATTGCCCCTCTGGTTGTCCATGTCCTTAAATTGCCTCTGGGAGAATGTGCAAACTGCCTCAAGATTCTCCCAAGGGACCCTTTAGAGATATTTTGGGATCATCATCCCTTTGGCCAGGACGCTTTCCTGGCTTTCCCTTTTCCACCCTGCATGGGTGTCCTGCCATGTTTGCTCCCTGAAGATGCCAGTGTCCTCACTGATGAGATTTTCAGTGCTCTCTCCCTGGTGACTTGCCGGGGGCTCCTTTGCAGGAGTTTAAATTCCCCAGCATTTAGGTGGTTCTGAAGTCCCGGCCTCTGCAAAGCTCTGTGCCAAACGGAGGAAAAGACGGAGTCTTCAAGGTTGCATGCTTCGTTTATTAGTTCTTATCTTACAATTTTCTCAGTGTCCGAAACATGTTTGCCATGGCTTGGACATCTGGCGACTCCCCCTGCCCCAGGGCTGCCCTTTATCTTTTATACTAATTGCTACGTATTTCATATTTTCTATTTCTTACCGGTGTTTATTCACTATTACTAAAAAGGTCATCTTTACTTTGACCCAATCCTCACTAACTACTTTGTGCCATGTCACTGCAGAAATGGAGTGAGGGAAGAAGAAAGAAGAAGAAGGAGACAACGCCCCAAATTCTCCATCTTGCCTCCATTCACTTCAATACAAGAAATCCAAACCCATTGTTTTTTCACCCTGTGATATACTAAACTTCTATTTTTCATACTCTTGTGGCCTGTAAACCTTCTTACAGTGCAAGAAGCCTTTCCCATGGACTGAAATCAAATCCAGTGTCTCTCTGAGCTCTGGGCTGGGGTCCCAGACCCCCCTGTCCAGGTCTCTGACCCTCCAGGGCAGCCAAAGGAATGCCCTGGACTCCAACAGTGACTCTTCACAGCCCTCCTGATCTCTCACTCGTCTGTCTCCTGGACACTCTCGGGTACCCAGTCAATCCCTGGTGCCGCTGCCACCCAAGGGAGCCGATCACCCAAACTGGGTGAGGCACCTTCAGCTCCACTCACTGCCTGCTGTCCCAGATGGTGGAAGGAATTCCAGCGGCGCCCCAAGGTGTGTGGAAAACTTGACATCACCAGAGGTTTGTGTCCACAAGTAAGAGAGGAGTCCTGTAAAAGTAATTTTATTCATAAAAAAATGGAGAGGCCATGGGACATTTCCCATGGGGTCTCTCCAATTGTTGGAGGATGCAGCCTCCTTCTCCTCCTGATTTTCCCAGCTACATCTCTCTCTCCCTTTCCCCATTGGCTGAAGTATTTGAGAGGTACAGACTTCCCAATCCCCCTACTACATACCCCCCTTATGATGCACCCCACTTCTGCACAGGTAACGATATTCACAGCTCTGTGAAGTCTTTATTTTTCTTCTTGAAGCTCATGAATTTATCAGGCCCTTGACTGAGCAGCAGTCTGTGTCGTCAGTTCATAGCATTTTCTGGAGCTGATGGCTTCTTCTGTGCCTTCCTTATGTACAAGTGCCTGGCCCTATCCCCAAGCAGATTAACAGCGTGTGTTTGTAAAGACACTTTGCTCTCCTTCCTTTCCTGGGGGTGCCCCGTTTGCGGGACATTGCTCCTAGAGCATGGGGCACCGCCGTGAGGGGAATTTGGGGAGGTGGGAGGGGGGAGCGCCAAGGCCGGGCCCCCCCGCGCTGTCCTGGCGGGAGCGGCTGCAGCGGGGACCGAGTGCGGGCGGGAGCGGCCGAGAGCCCAGCGCTGCCCCAGCCCGACCTGCCCCAGCTCCATCCCTGCCCCTGCGGTGGGATGCTGTGGGTTTGGGGGGAAGAGGGAGCCGGCAGTGGGTGCTGGGCCTGGGGGCAGGAGGAGAAGGGAAGGAGAAGCAGGGTTGAAGAACAAAATGTTGATGCACATGGGAGGAGAGGGTGGGATTGTGCAGGAGAAAGAGGAATAGTGGGAGGAAGAGGATTGTGAGGAAGAGTAGGGACACAGTAGGAGGAGGAGCAGGAAGAGGAGGCACCACAAGGTTCCAGCCCTCCCTGTATCTGCAGCCTCCCCCGAGCCCCAGGAGTGTTTCCCTCCCCACATGCAGCAGGTGACCCGGGAGGGGAATCCATGATTTTCATGGGAGTGAATCTTGGTGTTTCTGAGCTTGATTGAGCTAAATGTTGATGCTTTGGCATTTTGCAAGCGGCTGAATCTTTTAGAAGAGGTTTTGGCTGAGTCTTGATGTTTGGTGACTTTTGGGATGAATCTTCTTTTGAAGGTTCTTACAGACCAGTGTGGCAATTCTTACATAGCCAATGCCTTCCTGAGATAAATTTGTGCAAGGAGGAGCCTCCAGCCTAAGGCACTCTCCTCTTGTTTTGTCCCCATACCAGGATTTTTCATTCCCAAGGAGTGGCTGAATGGAGGAGGAGGAAAAGCCCCGGAGATGCCGCACGAGGAGAGGCTGCAAACCCAGCGCAGGGAGCTGTGAGGAGCAAAGACCCCCCCTGTGCCAGGAGGGCGGCCAGAGATCCAGCCAGAGCTCAGAGCTGGTGGAGAAGCCTCATGGAGGGGAGAAGCCCCACAAGTGCTTGGAATGTGGGAAGGGTTTCAGCTGGAGATGCAGTCTGATCCGGCACCAGGTGATCCACACTGGGGAACAGCCCTATGAGTGTGGGGAATGTGGCAAGAGCTTTGGAAGGAGCTCCCATCTGAGGGAGCACCAGAGGATCCACAGTGGGGAGAAGCCGTATGAGTGTGGGTAAATGTGGGAAGAGCTTCAGAGACAGCTACAGCCTGATCCAGCACCAGATGATCCACACTGGGGAAGGGCTCTACACCTGCTTGGAATGTGGGAAGAGCTTTGGGTATAGCTCCAACCTGAGGAATCATCAGCGCACACCGGGGAGAGGCCCTACGAGTGTCCCGAGTGTGGGAAGAGGTTTCACACCAGCTCCAATCTCCTCATACATCAGCGGAGTCACACAGCAGCAGAAGGGCCTCTCCTCTTCGACTGCGGGAAGGGCTTCAAGCAAAACTCAAACCTCACTGTCCACCAGCGCATCCACACTGGGGAGAGGCCCTACAAGTGTCCTGAGTGTGGGAAGGTGTTGAGGGTTAAGTCTCCTGTAGAATTTTTTCCCCCCTCCCAAGTTGCTAGGAGACTAAGTGCTGAGTGCTTAACCTGGACAAAAGAACTGATAACTTAGTTTTGGGGGAGGGAGAAAAGCTCCCGGAGAGAGATGAGGGTGGGCGGATCGCGCGGCTCTTTTCTTCCGGGGGGGAGCACCGATCGGGCCACGGCTGGCTGCTGGAGTCCACGGTTAACGAAGGAGTCTGGTCCTGGGAATTCTACCATCTGTTGGAGTACCCAGGAATTTGGAGTTTCTCCGCTGTCCTGCTGGATTTTGGGTGAGCCCGAGTCCCGCCGCTGCGGCTTCTCTGGCACTGCCACCTCTGCCTGCCGAGGACACCCACCCCCTGCCTGCGGAGGGCAGTCCACCGCGCCTGGCTTCCAGCCATCAGCGCCGGAGCTTCCACCGTGTGCCCTCGGGGTTCTTGGTTCTGTTCTACTATTGTTATAATTGCTGTTGGTTTTTTGTCTGTCCTGTTATATTTACTAGTAAAGGACTGTTATTCCTTTTCCCCATAGCTCTGACTGAAAAGTTTATTTTTAATCTTCCAAATTATAATAACACGGAGGGAAGGATTCAAATTCCTCATTTCCTAGAGAGGCCTGCCTCTCCATAGCAGACACCTGTCTTTTCAAAACAGAGACAGAAGGGCTTCTCCAGGGGCTCTCACTTGACCGTACACCAATGGAGACACCACTGAGGGAAGCCCTGCGAGTGCCCCAAGAGTGGGAAGAGCTTCGTGCGCTGCTCCAGCTCCATCCCCTGTGGGAGGATCGGCACTGGATGATTCCCAGTGATCCCCTTTGGGCAGAGCCCTGGTGATCCGTGATCCTGGTGATCAGTGTTGGGAAGACACCTGGCTGGGAGTGCTCCACATCTCCCTGGCTCCCCGTGGGCACCTGGATCAGTGCAGGGGCAGGAACATCCATGAGGACACAAGACTCACATTGGGAATTCCTTGGGCAGATCAGATTTGTTGACTTTCCACCCCAGAAAATCTTTTGTGTTCAATCCTATCATCTGGGGGCATCAAGGAATACTGGATGGTCTTGGAGATCTTTGTGAACCTCAGGGATTCCACGATTTTTATTTCCTATTGCCCAAGGGTGTCTTCCACAGCCAAATTATGATGGATTGGGGCCAAGACTAAGATTTTGGAGACAGTGGGGTGGAAACCCCTCCAAAAAAGGTTCTTCCCTCCCACCCAAGCACGTGGATCCTCAGCTGGCACTGACACAGCAATCCTTTTCTTTTGGTCTCGATTTGCTTTTCATTTCTCTTCATCCCTTCAAAATATCCAACACTGGGGTAACAATAAAGACATTGAACTGGGACATGGGTGAGGACATGGGGGACATAGACATGGTGGGACATAGACATGGAGAGTGACATGGGGACACATGGACATGGACAGGGATGTGGCCGTTCATGGGGACATGAGGGGAAATGGCCACAGGTGGAGATGTGGGGGACAATGACAGGGATGGATTTGTGGTGGGGAGACAGCCATGGGTGAGGACATGGTGGGACATGGCCAGTGACATGTGGGGACATGGCCGTGGCCGGTGCCATGGGGGGAACTTGCAGGGGCTGTGGGGGATGCTGGGTTTGAGGGAGTTGAGGGTTCCTGGGAGGGACTTGGGGCTTGCTGAGGGCTTTGGGAGACCCTGGCAGAGGTTGTGGGGCAGCTGCTCAATGACCCCTGAGCTGGACCCCCAGCTGGGCATTGGGCTCCTGGAAGGGAATGAAGGTCCTTGTCCCCAGGAGGGAAATCCCAGCAGCCCCAGGGTATTGGGGGCAGCTGAGAGGCCACAACAAGGAGGGGAAAGCCAGACAGAGCTGTCCCCCTGCAGAACTGCACCCCAAAAATCCCAAACTCAGGGATTCCTCTCAGGACAACACTGCGAGGAGGTGCCTGAACTATGGGAAAGGGGGAATGGGACCCCCAGACTGAGCAGGAGGGGTCTGGAACCCCCAAAACCAAGCATGGGGTGGAGTGGAGAAGAGGTGGAAGAGCAGGGGAAAAGAGGGACCCTGAAAGAGTAGTTGAGGGGGCTAGGACCCTCAAAGTGCATTGGGAGGGGTCCCACTCCTCCTTTCTAATCCCTGGGTTGGAGCTGGGGCTGGTTGGGCTGGGACAGCACTGGCCTGGGGTCCCCCCATGCGCCGTCTCCTCGAATTTCCCTGGTGGCTTTGAGGGGTCCTCATTCCTTTTGGGGTTTTTTGGGTGCTGTGCTGGGGTTCAGGTTCCACTTCAAGGAGTCCCCAGAGCGGGGTGACACAGGGGGGACACACGGGGGTCCCCATTCCCGATCCATCCTGGGGCCCGTTCTGTCCCCTCCCGAATCATGGTCCCCCCGCAGGGTCCCCCCAAGTCCCTCCCCACTGCCCCCAGTAAACAGGACTGGGGTGAACTGGGAAGCTTTATTGGGAACACTGGGAGCAGCCGGGCAGGGACAGAGTGACAGCAGGGCTGGGGGGCACGATCTCGCCCCAAAATCAGCGCAGGGATGGAGCAGGGGGTCCCGGCCAGGTCCAAGGCCACAGGGAGGGGCTGCAGCCGCCGGCGGCTCAGGAGCTCTGTGAGCAAAGTGTGGATGACACCGGGCTGGAGAGCCCCAGGGGGAGCACACGTGCTCTTGGGGAGGGGAGACATGACTACCTAGACCCCCTCCACCCACCATCTTGCACAGGTAGAAGCCGAGTCCCAGTGTCAGGGAGATGAAGCCCAACACGGAGCCACTGATCCCTCTCAACATCTTGCTGTGGGTGGTGTCTGGCGGCATCTCTGGGGGGTCCGCAGGGTTCAGGACCCCCAAAACCTCTCACAGACACCCCAAGCCCCTCCAAGCTCCCTCCCAGTCTCCCTCAGCCCACCCAGTACCCCCTGTAACCTCCTCCCAATCCCTTCCCAGCCTCCCCAGGACCCACCAAAGCCCCTCCTGTCCCTCTCAGTATCCCACAACCTCCTCAATTGCCCCCCACCTCCCCAGGACAACTATCCTTCTCTCAGTCCCTTCTCAGCACAACCCACCTTGTTCCAACCCCGGCGTTCCAATCCCCAACCTCTTTTCACACCCTCCAGGCTCACTCAAATCCTTCCCAGCTACTCCCAGCACACCCCAATTCCTCTCCCAGCTCTGCCAGTGCCTCCCCCGTGCCCCAGTGCCAGCTCAGGGGCTGTTCCAGGTTGACGTGCTCCACCTGGCAGCTGGAGGTGACCCCATGCCAGGGGGTTGGTTTCTAGTAGCAGCAGGAGCTGGTGGGTGCAGTCCCCATTGAGGACCATGCCAGTGGCTACCACGTGCCCTGAGGGCTCTTGCTGGCCCTGGAACTGAGACATGACTTTAAAGAGTTAAGATTTTAGCTAAGGGTTAGAAGCAATTTATATTGATCAAGATGTAAGTTAGATTAGGAAATGGTAGGTTAATGATTATTAGATGCCCAAGCTAGAGCTAACTGTTATGAGTTTGTTTATAGAAAAAGTGGAGTAAGTGAAGCGTCATAAGAACAGATTGAAACCAGTAAGAACAATGGCCAGCACCTGGACTTGGTATCAATCAGTCACGAAGCAGGGGACCTTGGACAGTGCCAGAGGGTCACAGAGACCTGATGAAGACTCTCCTGACTTCATCCTTGGAGACCACTGACCCAATTCGAGACCACCGACCCAATTCAAGAGTAGAACTGCGCACGCGTGAAGGACTAATAGCCTCATTTTAATAGAGAGCAGGGATGGGAGGTGCTGGGGTTATGCATATGTATTGTATGTAAGAACTTGGAAAATAAATAGAGAGCAAAGAGCCTTGTTCGGCGTGGCCATGCCTTTCGGAGATGACTCCCGTGCCGCCCGCCGGTGTATAAACATACCACTTTCTAACTTTAACTAGTTAGAGGGTCCTTGTCCGTGACTATATCAGTTTTCAGTGACTCAGTTTGGCAAGCCAGGCAGGAGAAGGTTCTGCTCGGCTGTGGGACCAGCTCAGGTGGAGGACCCCCTCAGGGCGCCCCCGCGATATTCCTGGAAGAGTGGGCTCCGCTGCCCTACCTGTTCATCCAGCAGCAGACAAGAACTCCTGACTACTAAAACTCCGGACAAAAAGGTATGTTTATACTTGAAAAATAGGTACCTTTTTGGTATAGGCAGTTGGTAAGGCACTGAGAGACGTCTCGTGCACAATGCATGCCTCGGTTGCTCTGCAGAGCCTGGTTTGGCTTGGTTTGGTTTGGTAACCCGTGTCCCATGGTGGGGAGCGGCAACCGGTTTTTGTTGTGCCTTGATAATCTGTGTCCCTTGGTGGGGGCAACAGTGGCAGTAGGACAACCGGTTTTGTTGTCAGTTTGTGGTTTAAAGGTACCTTGGTCATCCATAATTCGAGCGGCTAGCCTGAGTTTTAGGATGCAAAGGGTCCCGTCGTGGGTCGCAGAAAATCCTGATTGCGGCTCCGCGAGCGCTGGGTGTGTGTGTAGTGTGCACAGATTTGTGTTTTGTGGGTTTGCGTGTCTAGGCTGTGGAAGAATTATTGGTGCACCGTGTGTGTTGTGTTTTGTAAGAGTTTGTGTCGTAAGTGATTTGACCTGGAAGGCGTAGGCATGGTCAGGAAAGGCTGTTGGTAAGTCGTGGGAGATGTGCCACACACAACTTGTGCCTCTGTAGTGTGCTTGCAAGCTTGATTGGTATCTGGGCAGTTGTACTTGGTTGCCAGCAGAGAAAGCTGTTAAGCTGTTGTACCGGGCTGTGGAGAGCTCAGATTGTTGTTGCTGGCAGAAGGGGATTTTGCCATTTGCTGTGCCATAGAGGGCTCAGTTTGCTAGAATCTGGGACTAGCAATTGTAAGGGGAAATCCTGATTTGTGGTTGTTACACTGTGTGAATGCGTCCTGACTGTGAGAACAATTGTGAGAGAGTTTGTTGAGACGTGCTACCAGCACGAAGTGATTGAGGAGTTTGGACCCGCGGTTCCATTTTCGGGCAACTGAAATGGCCGGGGAAAAACGAAGCGAGTGAGGTGTATGAAAACCCTTAAAGCCCCCTCCCTGCTGTGACTGTGGTGTGTGTGTTTTGGTTATTCGCTGTAGCTGTATTTTTGAGGCAACATTCATCTTGGGTCAAAAGTTGTAAGTGCAGTAAGTGCTGAGGTTAAAGAGTTGAGTAGCCTCTGAGAGCTGAGACGTGAATGTTTTTGAAGTAGACTGAGGACAGACAAAGGACAGGACCAGTTTGGCAAGAAGGAATAGAAACCCTTGACAAGAGCTTAGTTGTGATTTTAGGTACGGAGGTTGTGTTTGTAGATTGTTGGAATTAAAATAAGGGTGGCTTTGGTCTGAGAACTCAGTCTGGCCAGATGAATAAAAGGAATTCCTTTACCTAAGTGGTTTAGGCTTGACTCGTAGGAGTTTGTGAATTCAGCAAACTGGTGAATAGACAGAGAAAATAAGAGAATGTATCTAGAAGGTTTATATCAGATGTCTGTTGGGAGACTAGTGGCTCTGGATTAGGAGCAATGGGCTGTGGAGAATTTAGAAAGTCAAAAAGAAGTGAATGGAATAGCTTGTATTTTTGGGAATTTTCCTGCAGCTTTTGGTATATCTAGAGGTTGTCACTGTGCCTGTGTGCTTTTGCAGTGTAAAATTTGTGCAGGATGTTACTATTATTCTTCTGCTAACCGGTACAGAGAATGTGTCCAGTGTAAACAACAGCTCCTTGATCAAGCTGATTTAGAGCAACAATTTCTGTTTCAACTCCAGCTCCACCTTTAACTCCAACTGCATCTTTAACCAAAGCAATTTCTACTTCAACTCTGTCTCTAGCTCTAAGCACAGCTGAATAAACTCTGATTTCTACTTCAAGTTCAGCTTCATCTTCTATTTTATCCCCTAGTCCGACTACTCCACTTACTCCTAAATCTCTCCCACTGCCCAGCAGTGACAGTGAGGAAGAGTAGTCCGCTCCAAGGGTTCCTACAGCATAACGGACTCAGAAACAAACCAAAGAAGAGAACATCACAACAGGGAGGCAGTGTTTGCTCATGTTAATAAAAACTGAGATGGACCGGAGGATCTCACCCTGGGAGACCCTCTGGTTATAATGAAACTAGGGAACAAAGAAAAAAAAAATGAAGTTTTGATAAACACAAGGGCAACATATTCAGTGTTAAATAAAGCTTTAATACCAATAACAGATGATTATGTTATGGTAAAAGGGGTAACTGGCCAATCTGAAAAAGCTTATTTTTGTAGACCATTGAAATATAAACTTGAGAAACAATTGGGAATTCACAGGTTTTTGTATATGCCCAATGCTCCATTAGCACTTTTGAGCAGGGATCTATTGGAACTATTAGAGGTTAAAAAAACCCAAAAAACCAAAAAAATACCCCAAAAAACAAACAAACCAAAAAAAAAAAAAAAAAAACAACAAAAAACAACAAAAAAAACAAAAACAAAAAACACAAAAAGAAAAATAACCAACACAAAAAAAACCCACCCCCCCCAAAAAAAAACAAAAACAAAAAAACCAAAAAAACCCACCAACCCAAAAACACACCCCTAGTTAGAGTTAAGTAATACCCCCTGAAGAAAACTTAAGGGATTAGCCTAGTGATTGAATTTTTTTTTCCTGTTAAAAAGCCTGATGGATCATAGCTGTTTATAGGATAACTGAGGATTTATACCCAGTGGTTCCCAACCCTTACACTTTGTTAACTTGTTTAACACCTGAACTAACATGGTTTATTGTTTTAGATTTAAAGGATGCTTTCTGTTGCCTTCCTCTCCATGAAGCCAGACAGAAATTTTTTGTATTAGAATAAAAAACTCAGCTCACATGGACAGTGCTTCTGCAGGAGTTCAAAAAAATTGCCCACCTTGTTTGGAGAACAACTAGCAAAAGATCTGGAATCCTGGGAAGCTCCATCAGGAAGACAACTGTTACAGTATGTGGACGACCTCCTGATAGCTACCAAAACTCAAGAGGCGTGTCTGGAGTGGATGGTAAGCCTCCTAAACTTTTTGGGCCTACAGGGGTATCGCATATCCCAGAAGAAAGCCCAGATGGTGAAGCAAACAGTTATTTACTTGGGCTACAAGGTTAGTACTGGATAAAGAACCTTCAGACAGGATCACAAGGAAGCAATATGCCAGACCCCAAAACTCCAGACAGTAAAAGAACTGAGAACTTTTCTAGTCATGACAGGGTGGTGCAGACTGTGGATTTCTAACTATGGGTTGTTTGTTAAACCTCTGTATGCCCTGATCACAGAAGGGAGCAGGGATCTCCAAAAGAAGCAACTCGAGCCTTTGACCAGCTAAAGAGGGCCCTCATGTCAGCTCCAGCCCTGGGACTTCCAGACGTGAGTAAATCATCCTTTTTGTTTTCACATGAGAAGCAGGGGATTGCCTTGGGAATACTAGCACAAAACCTGGGCCCGTATCGCAGGGCAGTTGCTTAAGCAGCTGCATGCAGCAGCTAAGGGATGGCCAGGGTGCCTCAGAGCCATTGCAGCAGTGGCAGTGAACATCCAAGAAGCACGCAAGTTCACCCTAGGCCAGAAGATGACCGTGGCAGTATCCCACACAGTGTCTGCAGGCCTAGAAGTGAAAGGGTGACATTAGCTCTCCCCACAGAGATTCCTGAAGTACCAAGATGTTGAGATTGTGGTAACTAACATTTTGAATCCATCTTCTTCCCTCAGCAGGAGTGTGGGAGAACCAGTGATCCATGAGTGCCTGGAGGCCATCGAAGCCACCTACTCCAGTTGCCCAGATTTGAAGAATACCCTGCTAGAGAATACTGAGACCTGGTCCACCGATGGAAGCAGCTGTGTCATCAGTGGAAGGCATGCTGGGTATGCAGTTACCATGAGCAGAGAGGTAATAGAATCTGGACCGTTACCAACCAACACCTCAGCACAGAAGGCTGAAATAACTGCCTTAACTTGGGCTTTAGAGCTGGCAAAAAGAAAGTTAATATCTACACAGACTTAAGGTATGCATTTGGGGTAGTTCATGCACTTGGAGCCGTCTGGAAAGAAAGAGGACTGTTGAATTGACAAGCAAAAAAGTATTAAACATGCACAAGAGATAATAAAACTTGGAGGCAGTCCAGCTACCTGAAAAGGTAGCCATCATGCATATCAAGGCACACCAAAAAGTGAGCTCTGAATTGGATGAAGAAAACAAGCTGGAGGGCAGAAAGGCAAAAGAAGCAGCTAAAGGTGAGATAGGCAGTCTTAATTCCAGACGGGCAAATTTCCGTTGAAGGTAAGCCAAAGCACAGTAAAAAGGACAAGAGGGGTGGGCTATTACAGATAAAAGGAAAGGAAGACTTATGTTCCCCCTCTTACATGCTATAGTCATTAGTGAAAGAGGAACATGAAAAAAACCACATTGGGGAATAAATTAATTATTTGAAAGATAGAATCATAGCTAGAAATTTGTAAAATATAGTAATTTAGGTGACTTGCCAAAGTAGCCTTTGCCTCCAAACTAATCCCAAAAATATTTTTAAACCAGAGCTTGGGCAAATTGGGAAAAGATATGTACTGGGCAGCAATAGCAAATTGATTTTTCAGAACTACCCAGGAAAGGAGGGTACCAAACCCTACTGGTATTAACAGATACCTTTTCAGGGTCCCAGAAGCTTTCCCTACCAGAACTGCCAAAGTGCAAGAGGGAACCAAAGCAGCATTATCAGAAATAATACCATGCTTTGGAGTCCCAGCCACAATGTTTTTAGATAGGAGGCCATATTTTATTTCAAAATTGTGTAGCAAATTAAGCAGCAAATTATAAAACTGGGGCTCAAACCAGAGAACTAGATGGACCAGTACATGATGTATAGCCTGGGGATTATGTATACATTAAGTCTTTTGCAGAAAAAGCTTTGGAACCACAGTGGGAGAGACCATTCCAAGTGCTCCTCATCATCTTTAATACAATCAAGATCAAGGAACAAAGCACCTGGATCCATCACTCACGAGTGAAGAAAGCTCCTGAGAAACTCTGGAAAGTTATATTGGGTGACAATGAACTAAAATGAAAACTTTCTTGGGAAAATAAATGATAAGTATAATATAATAACTTTTTGAAAAATAGGAAAGCTTGTAATTGTAATGGGTAATCAAATAGGTATAGCCTGGAGAGTTGTGGCATTTATGACCATCGCTATAGCCACAGCTAATGCAGCACCACTGCATTAGAATGTGACTGGTAAATAGAAGTGCCAAGGGAAAGCTTATGATTTTATCTCCTGTAAGTCTCTGATTCAGATGCTAAAAATTACAAATGCAACTGTGTAAGAAAACTTAATTTAACTTGTGCATTTGTAACTTTGTCAAAATTGAAGAATGTGATTTTTCCTATTAGGCACATGTTGTATCCCACCAACATACAAAGGCAAACTTGACTACTGTTCAAGAAATATTGTCTGTGCCTATAGAGATGAACTTAACTTTAATTGCACAATTATTGAAACACCATGGATTAAAGAAAAGAAGAAAAAATTAAAAAGAAAGAGAATTTTGATTGCAATGCATCATGACACAGAGACTATATGGAGAGTATTTAAAAGTTAGTAGAAGGCCCATCCCATCATTGGTGGGTTGTGCTTTCTGGGTAGTCACCAGCTGCAACTGGTTTGCTCAATACCTTGGTTTATTTGATTATTGTTTTGTTTAATTTTGTTGGTATAAGTTTGATTTTGTTTGTTATAGTATTTTTTTTAGAATTTGAGAATGCTGAAGCGACTAGCAGATTTAACTTTAATATTAAGAGCATAGTACAGTTTAAAGGACCCCCTATCACACAGTTTTGCTAGATGAAGAGTAATTTACGTATTAGTAAAAGAATTTACTAACTTTGAAGAAGGAGTGGGGAAATGAGACTTTAAAGAGTTAAGATTTTAGCTAAGGGTTAGAAGCAATTTATATTGATCAAGATGTAAGTTAGATTAGGAAATGGTAGGTTAATGATTATTAGATGCCCAAGCTAGAGCTAACTGTTATATTATGAGTTTGTTTATAGAAAAAGTGGAGTAAGTGAAGTGTCATAAGAACAGATTGAAACCAGTAAGAACAATGGCCAGCACCTGGACTTGGTATCAATCAATCACGAAGCAGGGGACCTTGGATTGTGCCAGAGGGTCGCAGAGACTTGATGAAGACTCTCCTGACTTCATCCTTGGAGACCACTGACCCAATTCGAGACCACCGACTCAATTCAAGAGAAGAACTGCGCACACATGAAGGACTAATAGCCTCATTTTAATAGAGAGCAGGGATGGGAGGTGCTGGGGTTATGCATATGTATTGTATGTAAGAACTTGGAAAATAAATAGAGAGCAAAGAGCCTTGTTTGGGGCGGCCACGCCTTTTGGAGATGACTCCCGTGCCACCCGCCTGTGAATAAACATACCACTTTCTAACTTTAACTAGTTAGAGCGTCTTTGTCCGTGACTATATCGGTTTTCAGTGACTCAGAACCACCTCAGCTGGATCTGGGCAGAAATCCATCATGGGACAGTGCAGGTGGCCTGAGCTGGGCTGGGAGTTTGAGGGCCTCAGCAAGATGGAAATGCTGAGCAGCACTAGGAGAGAGTGGGGACACTGGGATCAGCTGGGGTGAATTGGGAGAGACAGGAGAGGGTTGGTGTAGCATTGAGAGGTGTGGTGGGTTTTTAATAAGTTTTGATGAGTTCTTGTTAAGTTTTTGTTAAGGTATTATCCCAATGGTTTGTTCCTGTTGCCCCCCCTTGATGGTTTAGTTCTACTTCAAGTTTTCCCCTCCCTTGCCAAGCTGTCATTCACCTCAGACACACCTGTTGCTTTATCCACCCGATGTCAATACTCCCAAACCACTGCCCTTACTTCCAGAGGTTTCTCTGTCAATCCTAAACTCTGCCTGGGATTTCCCCTTTTCCATGACACTCTGTTGATGTTGTCCATTCCCCTTACCTTCCTGACTGGCTGTCAGACCGAGGGTCCCTCCTCTCACCCCTCCCCATTGTATCCCTGATTGATTGAAAAAATGTAACCTCCCCTTGAACCTCTTCCAGTTAAAAGAGACTGTAAAGGCAGGCTTTTTCAGGTTTTGGCCGTGGAACCCCTTGGGGAATAAACCTCTGAAAAGCACATGGAAAAATACTCTCTGTCCTTTGCTCCAATCCAAGACGTACCACACTGAGAGCCACAGGGAGTACGTAGTTCTGCTCAGCACCACTATCCAAGCTCAAGGAACAGCGAGCACAGAGGTGGCCACTCCAGGCACAAGGGGCCAGGGTGTGTGAGCTAGCCAGGCAAATCTGGCCCGTACTGCCAACTGGTGCCCAACATGAGGGATTTTTAAAGAGCCCAGCAGTCCAGGCTGTTTGTTCCAGCTTCTTTGGATGTCCTGGAATTTGTAGCTTTTGGCATGCCAGAGCTCTGGTTCGAGCCATCACTTTTTGGTTGGCGGAGCTCACCAGAGAGGAAAAGGTTGCTTCCTAGCACTGGGAGGTTTTTCCAGGATCGGGGACCTGCTTGTAGCTTTTTTTTTGCTTCAGGAGATGCCAGGAGCTGGTGAGTAGGAGCTGCCCAGTGCACGGGCTGGGGCAGTTTGGGTCAGAGTAGGTGCAGGCGGCATCAGAACTTGTTCTGGTGGTGTGCCAGCCTTGGTGAGTGCAGGCAGGACTCAGCGCAAGTTGCCGTCCTGGCGCATGGGCTTGGGTGGTTTAGGGTGCGCAGCGCAAGTGGTCAGGTATCCCCGCAGCAGTGCAGGCTCAGTGTGAGTGGCCACTGTCGCAGGATGAGCTGGCAGGAAGCTGCATGACCCGTCAGAGCGACTGCAGTTTGCAGTCTGCAGTTTTGTGTTGGGCTGTGGTGAGGAGCCGCATGGCGCAGCTCCAGTACCTCAGCAGATGTGGTGGGTGCAGTGGGACTTGGCAGGAAGCAGTGGGAGGGTTTCATGGTGGCAGGCGGTGCCTTGGCACAGGCAGTGGGAAGCCAGCCCGGCTCGGCGGGAGCCTGGCGCAATGTAGCAGCAGGCAGCGGGCTGTCCCTGGGAGCGCCTGGGTTGACAGTGACCATGTGGCAACGGCAGCAGCTGTGTGGCACGGTCATGTGGCAGGCAGCAAGACAGTGAAAAACCTGCAAGGATGCAGGCATAGTGAGGTGTCCCGGTATCCTGGGTGGTCTCTGGGCTTCCTTTTTCTCTTTTGATTCTCCTTTTTACTGTAAGGGTTGGACTCTTGCCATGGACAGGAATGGGTGCTCACGTGTCCTCATGGCAGAGAGACATATACCTCCAAGCTGGGGAAATCCTGGTGGGAAGATGGGGCTTTCAAGGGGTTTGATGAAGAGGTTTGTCTGGTGGTTGTTTCTCCATTTCCCAAGAATGGATTGCAAAGATATTAGAACTGTGATTTTTTTGGGATGCTTTGGGAACTATTTTAACAAATTTGACTCAGAAAGGGGATTCTTCTGGAGATGACTTCTATCCTTTGTTTCTGAAAATTCAATTGGTGATTAGAAACCAGGAAAGAGAGAAAGGGAGAGGGAAAGAAACAGCCATTGCGGCCATCCCCAGTTTTACCTGAAGCCCGTGTTCACCAAACTCTTTATCCTGGTCCCTCTTCCCCTACCCCGGGTGGATTGGAGAAAGCAACCAGCAGAGATATAAAAGTGCAAGATAGCTACCGTCTTCCTGGCTTCCTACAATCCTCTCGGGACCTTAGCTCTGCCAGCATGGTGGCAGCTGACAGTGACCCTTCTCTGAACCCTAATTCCAATCCTTTTTTCCTAGTTGAAAATCCTCATGTTGTTTCTTTGTTCCAAAATCTACAAAATGGCCCCCAGGGGGCACAAGATGGTGGAGGACACATGGCACGGTCTCAACCATGTGCTTCTTCCCACAATCCCTTTCTCCTTGTCTCCTTCCTTCCTTCCTTCCTCCCAACCTCTTCCTGTCACCTCACCCTTCCCTGCCCCCAGGTACCACCCCTTCCTTTGCATCAGTGCCTTTGGCTGCTCCCCGTATGCCAGTCAACCTGACTCCTCCCCATGGCTTCACCCATTGTTCTACCCTGATGATATAACTGGGAATCTCTGCCCCCTTTGGTAACTCCGCCCAGGTTTCCACCCCTTGTTTGTGTAGCCCAGCCCACCCTCTTCTGACTTAACGCTTCCCATGGCCCCACATCCATTTCCCATAGTCCAGAACTTGGAAGTGGCTGGCCTTGGGGCCAGAACCCAGAACTAAAGGTCATTCCTTTTGCTGCTCCTGTTTCCTATAATTGCAGGGGTACCTATCCTAAATGGGAACCCTTTTCTTATCAAAATAAAAAGGAGCTTTGCAGAGCTCAGAAAGAATTTGGTAGGAAAGGTGAATTTTTGAAGGCTTATTAAAGGCCACCTTCTCATCAAATGTGCTGGTCCCTAGTGACCTAAAGGATTTGTTTTCCTGTTTACTTACCCCCACAGAATATGTTCTGTGGGAAAGGACTTGGAAAAGGTTACTCGGAGATCTGTTTCCTGAACTTTTGCAAAGCCTTGACTGTGCAGTTGATGCACAAAATAATCCTATTACAATTGAACATATGAGTGGTGAAGGTGAATGGTCTGAGGCAGGCAAGCAGGCAGGGGAGATCCCTTGGCCCGTGCTTGATCATATGAAGGATGCTGCTGAAGAAGGCTTTTCAAATTATGCCTACTAAAGATCCTAGGCAAAGTTATATCCCTATTAAACAATCCCCTTGTTGAGGATTAGATTTGTTCCTTTTTGTCTTAAAGAATTTTTCCCCATAAGTTACTAGGAAACAAAGTGCTGATACTCAGAGAGTATTTGACTAACACAAAAAGATGTGGCCTGGAGAAAGAGGATCACACGAATTTTGGGGGAGGGAAAAAGGACAGGGCTGGGGAGAGCTGGGTTTCTTTTTTTTTCTGTTCGGGGCATCGGAGAGGCACAGTCGAATGGCTGCTTACTGTGTGAAGTGTCCACTGTTAACGGAGGGTCCGGTCCTGGGAATTCTACCACCATCCATCATCTGCTGGAGTGCCCAGGAATTCGGAGCCCCCTTCGCCTGCCCTGCTGGAGCTGGGCCAGCCTCATCCAGCCATCGCGGCTTCTTCGGCGCTGCTCACTTTGCCGGGACACCCCCTTTTTGCCCGCCAGGACACCCCCCATTGCCTGCTGGGGATAACCCACCGTTTCCAGCCATCAGCCTGGGAGTTGCCACCGTTCCAGCTTGGTGCTCTTGGGGAGGGACCCAAGAGATCAGACTGCCCTGGGCTTGTGAAACAAAGCCCCTTGATGTTCTTAGTTCTATTTATTATTATTATTGCTGTAGTTGTTGTTGTTTGTTTGCCTTGTTATACTTACTAGTAAAGAACAGTTATTCCTTTCCCCACAGCTCTGCCCGAAAAAACTCCTTTAATTTTCTAAATTATAGTAACTCGGAGGGAGGGGATTGGAATTCCCCATTCCTAGAGAGGCCTGCCTCTCCCTAGCAGATACCTTTCTTTCAAACCAAGACAGAATTTGGCACCCAAATCATGGGCACGAGGGCATTGAGAGAAAAAGGAATAACAGTTCTTAAGTGCCTACATTGTTGTGTACTGGATATCATGTGGTCTGGCTCAACCTGGTGCGGATGGCATGTGGTGGCCACCATATTCCTCCCATTTGCAGGCCCTTTTCTAAACATGGGCCCTGTAACTAAGGCTACTGTGGCTGTCATCCAGTTTGCTATATGGGTTAACAAGGTGTGGAATGTGTGGATTTTTAATTTCCTCTGGAAGGCAGGCACATGGATTCGGGGTTATCATACACTAACAGTGTGGTTTTGGGGTTACTTTAACAATGGTACCTACTGTGAAGAAATGACACCAGGGGAAATTTTTCCCAACCCTTCACCCAGCTCTTTGGGCCTACCCCACCAGTCTTTGACGGGTTCAAATCTCTGAATGTTAGTGATATCATACAGTGGCTGGTGTTGCTGGTATGCCTGTTCTGTTTAGCATTTAAAGATAAGGGGAGACTGACCTGGATAACCACCCTGATACCTACCCTAGAGAATAAGGATACTGCCCCACAGCCTGACCCTCAGAAATAAACTACCTAGATTAGGTGAAGGAGATCCATGAGATGGGCCAGATGCTGAGGGAGTACCTTCCCCCTGTAGTAGCCTCATTAGCCCCAGCTGCTGGGAAACCCTCCCCCTGCCCCGACAAAGGAGAGTCTGATGGTGCAGCAGTGGAACCCACAGATGTTACAAGCGTCCAGGTTCCAGCTGAACCACAGGGGCAGCCACAGCCAGCAGCAGTGGCCCCTGTGGAAACAAAGAAGTATAAGGTGAAATCAGAGCACCCAGGCAGCAAGGATAAGAAAGGAGGGCCCTCACAACCTGCTGGGGAGTCAGAAGTTGAGGTCATCACTGAGTCCCTGACATATGAAAGTCTCCGTAATCTGCAAAAAGGTCTTGCATGGCGGGGACATGAGGCTTATACAGCCTGGTTACTTCGGGTCTGGGACCTTATAGGTACAGGTGTGCAACTAGATAGTAGTGAGGCAAGGAATTTGGGACCCTTGACCCAGGACTCAGGTGTGAATCAGGTATTCGTAAGGGAGCCAGGGCCCCTTTCCCTTTGGGAGCGGCTTTTAATGAGTGTATGGGAGAGGTTTGTCCACAGAGACAGAATGCAGGAGCACCATCATAGAATGCGCTGGAAGACCCTTGAGGAGAGGATCCAAAAGCTGAGAGAAGTGGCAGTATTGGAAGTAGTCTGGGAGGTGTGGACAGCATGATAATGACCCCGACAAAGTCAGGTGCACAGGGCAAATGCTGTGGAATCTGGCAACTCTAGGACCATCTCAATACGCCACATTCATTGCAACCTTTAATGCCAATAACAACCGAGAGACGGTGGGTTCTGTAGCCAACAAGCTCAGAAATTATGAGAGTATGATCAGTGGCCCAATGCAGGCTCAGGTCTCTGCCCTGGCTAAGGAACTCAGAGAGGAGATAAGGGAAGTGTGGGAGGAGATGAGGAGGAACAGTTCGCATGTGGCACCGGTGCGAGTTACAGGCCCCAGAGTCAGAGCTCAACAGCCCCCAGCTAGGGAGAGAGGGTACACCCCACGAGCTGACCTGTGGTACTTTCTGAGTGACCATGGGGAAGACATGGGAAGGTGGGATGGGAAACCCACTTCTGCCCTGGCAGCATGGGTGCGTGAGCTCAAGGAGAGAAACACTAACCGAGGGGGTTCCACTAAGATGAAGGTAGCCTCAACATCGCATGACCAAGCTCCCAGGTATTTTAGAAGTGAGGATGATATGTCAGATCACTGTGAAGGAACCTCTACCATGTGTGGCCAGGAAAGGAATAATGACCAGTGCTAGAGGGATCCTGCCTCTAGCCAGGGAAAAGCACAGGAAAATCGAGTCTTTTGGATGGTGCGGATCCGATGGCCTGGCACATCAGAGCCACAGAAATATTGTAGTGGTGCAAGAGTTGTTTTATTGAGTTATTAAGTTATTTTTGTAAGATTTATAAGTTATTTTTGTAATGGTTCAGTCCACTGTATCCCCCTGTGTTCTGTAATAATTTCCCCCTTATGAGTTAGTTATGTAACCAGATGTTTTATGCCAATCATTCCTTCCCTGCACCTGTCCCTGTCAATCCCCCCCTCACTCCTCTTGGTCGCCCTGTCGGTCACTTCAAGACCCTTCCCTGGATTCTGGAGAGATCCAGGAGAGGCGTCGAGTGATAAGCTGGTGCCCCGGGAATCCCCTCCTCCCCTCTTGTGATTTGTTAATGGTTCAGGAGTTGACACCCCATGTTACACCCCTGTGTTCCCTGGTTGGCTGACCCATTGTCACCACCCCTGGATCCTACCCCATTTATAAGTGGCCGCAAGGCTTTGATTTGGGCTCTCTCTGGGCAGCAGTGGTCTGAGGCAGAGCTCCTTGCCGGACTCCCCTTGATAAACTACCTTCTACTCTGCTCAAGAGAGTTGACCCTTTTCCGTCGCCGCAGTCGTAACGCCATCAGGTCCACTCACCTTTGTGGGAACCAAGAACCCACCGGGAGGAGGTTACTCGCCCTGCCTGTAACTCCGACCGATCCATGTTGCCGCAGTGCAGAACTGAGCTAGCTTATGGTCAACGCCTGCTAGGCGTGAGGGACACAGTGACAAAATATGAAGCTTTGGTTGATGCAGGTTCGCAGTGTATACTGATACCATCAGGACATATGGGGACAGAACCTATTTCCATTGCTGGGGTGACGGGCGGATCACAGGAATTGACTCTGCTGGAAGCTGAGGTGAGCCTGACCGGGAAGGAGTGGCAGAAACATCCAATTGTGACTGGCTCAGGGGCACCGCGTATTTTAGGCATAGACTTCTTCCAGAACGGCTGTTACAAAGACTCTAAGGGACTCAGGTGGGCTTTTGGAATAGCAGCTGTGGAGGCAGAGGGCATTAAGAAATTGAATAGCTTGCCTGGACTGTCGGAGAACCCATCTGCAGTAGGACTCCTAAAGGTAGAAGAGCAACGAGTTCCAGTTGCCACCTCGACGGGGCACCGCCAACAGTATAGGATAAATCGAATTGCCGTGATTCCCATCCACAAGATAATCCGTGAGCTGAAAACCCAAGGTGTGGTCAGCAAAGCCCACTCACCCTTCAACAGCCCGCACTGGCCTGTGTGCAAGTCTGACGGAGAATGGAGATTGACTGTGGACTATCGTGCCTTGAACGAAGTGACTCCACCATTGAGTGCTGCTGTGCCGGACATGCTGGAACTCCAGTACGAGCTGGAGTCCAAGGCAGCAAAGTGGTACGCCACAATTGACATTGCTAACGCATTTTTCTCCATTCCTCTGGCTGCAGAATGCAGGCCTCAGTTTGCTTTCACCTGGAGGGGCGTGCAGTACACCTGGAACCGACTGCCCCAGGGGTGGAAACACAGCCCCACCATCTGCCATGGACTGATTCAGGCTGCACTGGAAAAGGGTGAGGCTCCGGAACATCTACAGTACATCAATGACATCATTGTGTGGGGAAACACAGCAATGGAAGCGTTTGAGAAAGGAGAGAAGATCAGCCAGATTCTCCTGAAAGCTGGTTTTGCCATCAAGCAGAGCAAGGTCAAGGGACCTGACCGAGAGATCCAGTTCCTGGGAGTAAAGTGGCAAGATGGACAGCGGCAGATTCACACTGAGGTCATCAATAAGATCACAGTGATGTCTCCACCGACCAGCAAGAAGGCAACACAAGCTTTTCTAGGCACTATAGGATTCTGGAGGATGCACATTCCTGAGTACAGCCAGATTGTGAGCCCTCTCTACCTGGTCACCTGCAAGAAGAATGATTTCTACTGGGGCCCTGAACAGCAACAAGCCTTTGCCCAGATCAAGCAGGAGATCGCTCATGCAGTAGCCTTTGGCCCAGTCAGGACGGGACCAGAGGTGAAGAACGTGCTCTACTCAGCAGCTGGGAACAATGGCCTGTCCTGGAGTCTTTGGCAGAAGGGGCCTGGGGAGACTCGGGGCCGACCACTGGGATTCTGGAGCTGAAGCTACAGAGGGTCCGAAGCCAACTACACTCCAACAGAGAAGGAAATCTTGGCTACTTATGAAGGAGTTCAAGCTGCTTCAGAGGTGACTGGCACAGAAGCACAACTCCTCCTGGCACCTCGACTACCGGTGCTGGGGTGGATGTTCAAAGGAAAGGTTCCCTCCACCCATCACGACACTGACGCCACATGGAGCAAATGGATTGCCCTCATCACTCAGCGCGCCCGCATTGGAAACCCAAATCACCCTGGGATTTTGGAGATAATTACAAACTGGCTGAAAAGTGAAAACTTTGGTCTCACAGATGGAGAGGAGCAGGAACAAGTGACACGTGCCGAAGAGGGTCCACCTTCCAACCAACTGCCAGCAGAAGAAACACGCTATGCTCTTTTCACTGATGGTTCCTGCCGCATCGTAGGGATGAATCAGAAGTGGAAAGCAGCTGTATGGAGCCCCACACGACAGGTTGCACAACCCACTGAAGGAGAAGGTGGGTCAAGCCAACTTGCTGAGCTCAAAGCTGTTCAACTGGCCCTGGACATTGCTGAAAGAGAGACCTGGCCAAAGCTCTGCCTCTACACTGATTCGTGGATGGTGGCCAATGCTCTGTGGGGTTGGCTGGGCAGGTGGAAAAAAGCCAATTAGCAGCGTAGGGGAAAGCCAATCTGGGCTGCAGATGAGTGGAAGGACATTGCCACTCGGGTAGAGAAGCTACCTGTCAAAGTCCGCCATGTAGATGCCCATGTCCCCAAGAGTCGGGCTAATGAGGAGCACCAAAACAACGAGCAGGTAGATCAAGCTGCAAAGATAGAGGTGTCAAAGATAGACTTAGATTGGCAACACAAGGGAGAGTTGTTCCTAGCTCGATGGGCCCATGATGCCTCAGGCCATCAGGGCAGAGATGCCACCTGTAAGTGGGCACGAGACTGAGAGGTGGATCTAACCATGGACAGTATTTCTTATGTTATCCATGACTGTGAGACGTGTGCTGCCATCAAACAGGCCAAGCGGGTGAAGCCCCTGTGGTATGGCGGGCGATGGTCCAAGTATAAGTACAGGGAAGCCTGGCAGATTGACTACATCACCCTTCCCCAAACCCGCCAAGGCAAGCGCTATGTGCTGACCATGGTGGAAGCCACCACTGGATGGTTGGAGACCTACCCTGTGCCCCATGCTACTGCCCGGAACACCATCCTGGGCCTTGAAAAGCAAATCCTGTGGAGACATGGTACCCCCGACAGAATTGAGTCTGACAACGGGACTCATTTCAAGAACAGCCTTATAAACACCTGTGTTATAAATAAGATATATTCAAATAATCTATGTTTTAATTACTTAATTGTTAAGTAATTCCATTAAGATTGGTAATGCTAGTTCTGTATAAAGAATTTGCCTTATTCCTGTTTTAATATTGATTAATCACCTTATTTACTTGTTTGTTAATTAAGAAGTCACCTTATTACCTGTATCTCTGCTCCCATTCGTTGGATAGAGTCTGAATATGCAAATAAAAAGAACACTGGAATTCTGGGAACAACTCAAGAACGAGAGACTCTGAAAAGCAGGGAACCAAAGTAAAATCCAGGACTGAAGTCGCACTTCAGACTAGTGCAAAAGGTACGGGGGTCCACCGAAGGAACTTTATTTAGTCGCCGTGACCTGAGAAGGAGTCCCCCATTGCTGGATGACCCCTGATCAGCAAAGCGGAACGGACTCCCCGGCAAGGGGAAAAAGCCCATGAGGGTTGTGGGAGTCCCCAGCTTTGCTGTGGAGCGAAGCTGTGTGTACCTCCTCCTCCGCGTTGCCAAGGGAGCAAGCAAGCTCTCCCGCAAGGCCATGCTTGATAATAAAGAAACATACAAAAGAGCAAGTCTCTGACTCTCTCTTTTTTTTTCCAGAACACCTGTGCTAGAGAACATGGCATTGAGTGGGTGTACCATATTCCTTATCATGCGCCAGCAGCCGGGAAAGTTGAACGATGCAATGGCCTGCTTAAACCACTTTGAAGGCAATGGATGGGGGGACTTTCAAGAACTGGGAGATTAATTTAGCAAAGGCCACCTGGTTAGTGAACACTCAAGGTTCTACCAACCGAGCAGGCCCCGCCCAATCTGAGCCCCTGAGAACAAGAGATGGAGATAAGGTTCCAGTGGTACACATGAGAGGAATGCTGGGAAAAACTGTTTGGATTAATTCTGCCTCCAGCAAAGACAATCCCGCTCCTGGGGTTGTTTTTGCTCAGGGACCTGGCTGCACATGGTGGGTGATGCCAAAGGATGGAGAGACCCGCTGCATACCTCAAGGGGACCTTGTTTTAGGGTGACCACTGTGACTGTGTCTGTATCCATGTCGGCATGTATATATGTAAATAATTTAAAGGTTTAAATTCAATATAATATGTTGGTATGGGAAAAAATTCAGGGTGGATAATCTTAGGAGTTAGGCTTGTTCCTTTTTTTTTTCCTTATAGAATTTTTCCCCATAAGTTGCTAAGAGACTAAGTGCTGGTGCTTAGATGGTGCTTGACCAACAGAAAGGAGGTGGCTGAAAGTCAGGAGGGGGAAGATCACACTAGTTTTTGGGGCAAGAATAGGACAGAGCTGGGGGAGCTGGAGGCTCTTCTCACTCTGAGCATTGGAGAGGACAGCCAGGGTGCTGCTTGCTGTGGGAGGAATCCACTGTCAACAGAAAGTCCGGTCCTGGGAAATCTACCATCATCTGCTCGTGTGCCCAGGAATTCTGAGCTCCTTTGCCTGCCCTGCTGGAGCTGGGCCAGCCCTGCCCCGGAGTCGTGGCTTCTCCAGCGCTGCTCTTTTTGCTACGCTGCAGCCCCGCACTGCCCTGCACTGCCGGGACACCCCCTGCCTGCCGGGACATCCTGCCCTTCCAGCCACCAGCCCCGGAGTTTCCACTGCTCCAGCTTGGTGCTCTCGGAGTCCCAAGGGATCAGACTGCCCCAGACTTTGTAAAACAAAGCCCCTCGAGGTTTCCGGTTCTGTTTATTATTAATGCTGTAGTTGTTGTTTGTTTGCCTTGTTATACATACTAGTTGTCCTGGGGTGACTGTGTATCCCCAATCGTCTGTTGGGTGCAGGGGGGAGGGCAAGTGCGGTTTGTTTTTGCCCAGGAAAACTCTGCTCATTGGAGTGACCTTGAAGCGGGGGAGTTGGAACACGGCAAGACGAAAGAAGCTCTGTTTTTTTTTTCCCCGGCTGTTAGTTAGTGCTAGCGTAGTTAGACGCTGTAGAATAGCTGAAGCTTTTTGCTTTTTTTTTTCTTTTTTTCTTTTTTTTCCTTTTTTCCCCTTTTTTTTTTCTCTTCCTTTTTCCTTTTTTTTGCCCTCTCCTCGGAACTGTTCCAACCTCTCCAGACTAAGGACCTGGAGGAAGCACCGGGGGCCTCCACAGGGGACCCACCCCACCAAGACCAGCCCTGCACATCTCCTTTTCTCCCAACGTCAGCGGAGACGGAGCGGTGGAGCACAGTGACAATCCTCAAGAGGAGACTTTCTTTAAGTTTGTTATCCCTCCGTAAGCGGCACGAAGCTCTTGTCATCGGGTATTGTGCTGGGAGTGCTTTGCCTGTTAATTAAACAGGTTTTTTCCACTTCTCCCTGAGGAATTCTTTTTTCCCGAACCGATTGGGGGAGGGGAGGGGGGCCCCTTGGGAGGATTTCTCCCAAAATCTGCCTGAAACCACCACACTAGTAAAGAACTGTTATTCCTTTCCCCATACCTCTGCCCGAAAAGACCCTTTAATTGTCTAAATTATAGTAACTTGGAGGGAGGGGATTGGAATTCCCTACTCCTAGAGAGGCCTCACCCCTCCCTAGCAGATACCTGTCTTTTAAACCAAGATACCTTGGAATCTGACGGGGCTGAGAGCAGGAGAATCCCTCCTCCGGCTGTGGGAGGGCAGAGAGCTCTGCCCCGGCTGCTGCTCTGGGGTGGTGTCATGTCCACACATGCTGCCTGTGCCCTGTGCCCTGTGCCCTGTGCCCTGTGCCCTGTGCCCTGTCCCTGTCCCTGTCCCTGTGCCCTGTGCCCCATGTCCTGGGCCCTGTCCCCTGTGCCCCGTGCCTTGTGCCCTGTGCCTGTCCCCTGTCCCCTGTCCCTTGTCCCTGTCCCCTGTCCCCTGTGTCCTGTCCTGTGTCCCCTGTGCCATGTGCCCTGAGCCTTGTCCCCTGTCCCTGTGCCCTGTGTCCTGTGCCTTGTGCCCTGTGCCCTGTGCCCTATGCCCTGTCCCTTGTTCTCTGTCCCCTGTCCGCTGTCCCTGTCCCCTGTCCCCTGTCTGCTGTCCCTGTGCCCTGTGCCCTGTGCCCTGTGCCCTGTTCCTGTGCCCTGTGCCGTGTCCCCTCCCTGGCTCTGGGGCATTGCTGTGCCTGCACACACTCTCTGTCCCCTGTCCCCTGTCCCTGCCAAGGGATGGGGCTGCCGGCACCAAGGGAACACGAGGGACACTGGGGCACTTCACAAGCATTTAGTGCAAAAGATAAAATCATGTGGAAGAAAAAAGCAACAGCAACTGTGGCACCATAGCACAGGGCCACACAAGGACATGTCCCACTGTAGTGGGGTGACACTGGCCCAAGGACAAGGCACCCACCAAAGCCGCTCTCACTGCCCTCCACAGCCACACAGGGGAGAGAAAATTTAACCAAGGGTTCCTGAGTTAAGGACCAGGAGAGATCCCTGATCAAACACCATCATGGGAACAACAAGTTCATGGAGATATGAATTGGATTTATTGCTAATAAACTCAGAGCAGGATAATGAGAAGAAAAAGAAAACCCTTCATAACACCTTTCCCCACCCCTCCCTCCTTCCACCTCTGCCTCCTACCCGGCATTTCAGGGAGACAGGGAATGGGGTCAGGGTCAGTTCATCCCCCGTGGGTTCTCCCTCTGCTCAGGGACAGGAGTCGTTCCCCTGCTGCACCCTGGGGTCTCTCCCACCAGAGAGTTCTCCAGGAACTTCTCTAACCTGAGTCCATCCCATGGGGAACAGCCCCCCTCAGACTGCTGCAGCGTGGGTCACTCTGCCATGGGGTCAGACCTTCAAGGACAGGCTGCTCCAGCGGGGGCCCCTCTGTCCATGGGGTCACAGCCTCCTCTCAGGCATCCCCGTGCTCCAGCGTGGCTCCTCCAGGGGTTGCGGGGGGATCTCTGCATCCTCATGGATCTCTGCAACCAATACCTCCATCTTTGGAGCCACCAGAGACTGGATCTGCCAGACAGAGGAAACTTGCAGAACCTTCTCTCAGAACCCAGCCCTGTAAAAAATCCAGCTACTAAAATGAGGTAATGCAAATCCAATACAGCTCCAAAAATGGGGTCCCAGATGCCTAGCAGCTCAGGTGCACCCCAAAATGGCCATCCAAGATGTCCAGGGGCTCAGGTGTACCCAAAAATGAGGCCCCAGCTGAGGGCATTCTCTGCTTGGCTGAGCGCTGCCTGAGGGCTGGGGCTGCAGCAAGGGGGGACACCCTCCTACAGCAGGGATGTCCCACAAACAGGGAATCCCCAGAAGCCCCCTGGAACCCTGGGGCTGGGCTGGCCCTGCCTGCATGCTGAGACACCAAAACTGCTCCTGTCCCTGCCCTCTGCAAGTGCACAGGGACAGGAAGTACAAAGAAAGGCCCAGGAGCTGAGAGAAGGATGGGGAGGGATCCTGGTCCCAGCACTGTCACGGGCACAACAGACCCAGCCTGGGCACAGGGAGTGAATTTATTCACAGCAGAACCAAAAGAGAAATCTCTCCAACACTTTCCTCCCACCCAGTGGGGATCTGGGGGATGAGGTCTGCAATGAGACAGCCACACTTTGGGATGAAGAACTTGGGGCAAGCCAGTTACTGAGGAGGTTTTGGGGCACCCTCCAGTCCTGAGGGATGAGTTGCTGGGAGGGGGAAGACACCTGCCTCTGACATTGGAGTGGGATCCATATTAGGAAGGATGTGGGAAGCCCCTATTAAGGAAGATCCTGCTGCTTTCCGCCAGTTTAGGGGGGTTATAAACGGCTTGGGGGGATTTCCTGGCCAGTTTATAGGTGAAGGTGACCCCATCTATTGGAGAATCTTGATGCTTTCTGCCAGTTTCGGGCATTCTACGTGGCTTGTGGTGGACTCGCATTCGTGGGTTCTGATGCCACTCGCCCACGCTTTGAACTGGTCCGGACTGGTGCTCCCAGCGCCGCCCGGGGCGGGGCCGCGGGGACCCCCCCAGCACAGCGCGGCTGCTTTGGGGCCGGCGGCACCGCCCGGCGCTGGGGATGGGGCGTGTCGGGGGAGCTGGGGCCGTACTGGTGGTGCTGGTGGTGCTGGGAGCTCACCTGTCTGGGGGCCAGCGGGACTCGGGTGAACGTGTGCGCTCCCCCTGGGGACCCCCAGCCCGGTGTCACCCCCTTTTGTCTGCCCACAGAGCTCCTGAGCCCGCAGCGGCCGCAGCCCCTCCCCGTGGCCTCGGGCCCGGCCAGGACCCCCCGCTCCATCCCCTGTGGAAGATCAGACAGCTGCAGAAGCTGAGCTGGGTAACACTGCCGACCTTTTGGCCCTGGGACAGCGGAAGCTGTGGGAGAGAGAAACTCAAGGCAAGAACAAAAGCAACGACTTCATGTCTGGTCACTCTGACCACTCTGACCAGAGAAGATGTAACAAGGACATTGCTGGCAAAAGAATACAACGAGGACTTGATATCTGAAAAGATTGTGTTAGTAAAGGAACAGAGGCAAAGGGGTCTGCGTGGAAAATTCTGTATGGAACTTAGAGAACTATAACTACGAGTGTTTAGTGTAATAAACTGGCTTTGCTTGTGCAGCACAGTGTGTCCTCTCAATTCCTGCAGTCCCTGCGCTGATTTTGGGAGGGGTCAGGTGCTCCCCCCAGCCCCACTGTCACTCTGCCCCCGCCCGCCTGCTCCCAGTGTTCCCAAAAAAGCTTCCCAGTTCACGCCGGTGCCGTTTATTGGGAGGGTCTTGGGGGCACCCCCGGGGGAGCCGCGATGGGGCGGGGAGAAGAGTCCAGGAGGGGAACACTGGGCACTGCGGGTCTGCCCGGCAACTGGTGAGTCATCAGATCTGCTGGCTCTAATTGGCTGAACCCTGTTCAACGCCTTCTCTGATTGGCTGAGGAGAGGTCCGGGAGTTGAGAGAAGGACCGAGAGATCCCGCCCTGAGCGCCAGCGCTGGCACAGACCCAGCCTGGGCACAGGGAGGGAATTTATTACCAACCACATCGCACCCGGAGAAGGAGAGAAAATAATTAGGAGCAGGAATGACGGTTGACACTAGAAAAACAATACTTTAATAACAGAAAGAAGAAAATAGGGACAGTACCCAAAAACTGTGCACAGTACCCAGGAGAACTCCGTGGGGGTAACCCAGGGAAGACACGGAACTGAGGAAAACATGACAATATACAGGGTAGGTCTGAGGGTAAGGGTCCAGTCAGACACTCACTCTGGGAAGATAACCATATTTGTACAAGATAACTGACCAATCATAAAAACGTAAATGGAACAACTTCATTGACATGTAAATTCCCAAGAACCTTTACTACTTGCCATCACTAGTAAGGGGTTTCCCTCGGCCTTAAGTTTATAGATGTTTCGGCTTGGCCAAGTCCCACAGGAGAAGGGAAAGAAATCTCTTCAACACCTTCCCCCCACCCAAAGGAGATCACCAGGATCACAGACCACCAGGGCTCTGCCCAACGGGGGTCACTGGGGATCATCCAAAGCCGATCCTCCCATGAGGGATGGAGCTGGAGCAGCGCACAAAGCTCTTCCCACTCTTGGGGCACTCGCAGGGCTTCCCTTAGTGGTGCCGCCGTCGGTGTTTACTCAAGATAGAACTGTTTGAGAAGCTCTTCCCACACTCAGGACACTTGTAGGGCCTCTCCCCGGTGTGGATGTGCCGGTGGACAGTGAGGTGTGAGTTGAGCTTGAAGCCCTTCCCGCAGTCGAGGCAGCGGAAGGGCCTCTCCTCTCTGTGAATCCGCTGATGCACGAGAAGAGTGGACCTGACCCGAAACCTCTTCCCACACTTGGGACACTCGTAGGGCTTCTCCCCAGTGTGGATGCGCTGGTGGTATTTCAGGCTGGAGCTCCATCCAAAGCTCTTCCCACATTCCAAGCAGGTGTAGAGCCCTTCCTCAGTATGGATCACCTGGTGCCGGATAAAGGCTGAGCTTCCTCTGAATCTCTTCCCACATTCCCCACACTTGTAGGGCTTTTCCCCAGTGTGGATCCTCTGGTGTTCCATCAGCTGGAATCTCTGGATGAAGCTCTTCCCACATTCCCCACACTCATAGGGCTTTTCCCCAGTGTGGACCACCTGGTGTTTCCTCAGGCCAGAGCTGTACCTGAAGCTCTTCCCACATTCCACACAGTCATAGGGCTTGTGCCCAGTGTGGATCCTCTGGTGTTGCGTAAGTGTGCTTTTCTGCCTGAAGCTCATCCCACATTCCTCACACTCATAGGGCCGTTCCCCAGTGTGGATCACCTGGTGTTGCATCAGGTTGCCCTTCCGGCTGAAGATTCTCCCACACTCCCCACACTCGTAGGGCTTTTCCCCACTATGGATCCTCTGGTGTAGCATCAGGTTGGAGCTGTGGCTGAAGCTGTTCCCACACTCCCCACACTTGTAGGGCCGTTCCCCGGTGTGGATCCTCTTGTGCCGGAGCAGACCAGAGCTGTGGTTGAAGCTCTTCCCACACTCCCCACACTCATAGGGCCGTTCCCCAGTGTGGATCACCTGGTGCTGGATCAGGTGCAGGCGCCGGCTGAAACCCTTCCCACATTCCAAGCACTTGTGGGGCTTCTCCCCTCCATGAGGCTTCTCCACCAGCTCGGAGCTCTGGCTGGATCTCCGGCCGCCCTCCTGGCACAGGACGGGTCTTTGCTCCTCGCAGCTCCCTGCGCTGGGTTTGCAGCCGCTCCTTGTGCGGCATCTCCGGGGCTTTTCCTCCTCCTCCATCCGGCCACTCCTTGGGAATGAAAAATCCTGGTTTGGGGAGAAAACAAGAGAGCGCCTTAGGCTGGGGGTTCTTCCTTGCACAAGTTCATATCAGTCATATCAGTCATTGGGCACCTTGTGCCTGTAAGAACCTCCAAAACATCAACATTCAGTCCAAAAGTCCTCCAAACATCAAGACACAGATCAAAATCTTCCCAAACATCAAGACTCAGCTAAAACCTCTTCTAAAATATTCAATCCCTTGCAAAAAAACCAAAGCAGTAACATTTAGCTCAATCAACATCAGAAACACCAAGATTCACCCCCGTGAAAATCGTGGATCACCCACCCTGATCACCTGCTGCATGGAGGGGGGGGAAACGCTCCTAGGCTGTGGGGAGGCTGCAGATACAGGGAGGGGTGGAACCGTGTGGTTCTGTTGGGGGTTAGGTTTGTTCCTTTTTGTCCTAAAGAATTTTTCCACATAAGTTACTAGGAAACAAAGTGCTGGTACTTAGAGGGTACTTGACTAACATAAAAGATGTGGCCAGGAGGGAGAAGATCAGACAAAGTTGGAGGGAGGAAAAAGGACAGGGATGGGTGGATGTTGAGGGTTAAGCTTCCTGTAGAATTCACCCCCCCCCCCCCGCTCCATAAGTTGATAGGAGACTAAATACTGATAGTTAAAGGGTGCTCACCCGAACAAAGGAAAGTTGATCACTTAGTTCTGGGGGAGGGAAAAAAGCTCCGGGGAGCTGAGGGTGGTGGGCTCACTGCTCTCGGTTTTCTGGGGAGGACGGTCAGGCGACTGAGAGCTGCGTGGAGTCCACGGTTAACGGAGGAGTCTGGTCCTGGGAATTCGATCATCTGTTGGAGCACCCAGGAATTCGGAGTTTCTTTGCTGCCCTGCTGGATTTTGGGTCAGCCTGGGTCCAGCCGCTGCGGCTTCTCTGGCACTGCCCACTTTGCCTGCCAGGACACACCCCTGCCTGCCAAGGACAATCCTCCACTTCCAGCTTCCAGCCATCAGCGCCGGAGCTTCCACCGTTTGCCCCTCGGGGTTCTTGGTTCTGTTTTACTATTATTATAATTGCTGTTGTTGTTTGTCTGTCCTGTTACATTTACTAGTAAAGGACTGTCATTCCTTTTCCCCATAGCTCTGACTGAAAAGTTGTTTTGTTTTTTTTTTTAATCTTCCAAATTATAATAACACGGAGGGAAGGATTTGCATCCCTCATTCCTAGAGAGGCCGGCCTCTCCCTAGCAGACACCTGTCTTTTTCAAACCAAGACAGAATTTGGTACCCAAATTGTGGGCACGAGGGCATTGAGAGAAAAAGGAATAACAGTTCTTAAGTGCCTACATTCTTGTGTACTGGATATCATGTGGTCTGGCTTAACCTGGTTCGGGTGGCATGTGGTGGCCACCATATTCCTCCCATTTGCAGGCCCTTTTCTAAACATGGGCCCTGTAACTAAGGCTACTGTGGCTGTCATCCAGTTTGCTATATGGGTTAACAAAGTGAGGAATTTGTGGATTTTTAATTTCCTCTGGAAGGCAGGCACATGGATTCAGGGCTATCATACACTAACTGTGTGTTTCTGTGGTTACTTTAACAACAGTACCTACTGTGAAGAAATGACACCGGGGGAAATTTTTCCACAACCCTTCACCCAGCTCTTCGGGTCTACCCCACCAGTCTTTGAAGGGTTCAAATCTCTGAATGTTACTGACATCATACAGTGGCTGGTGTTGCTGGTATGCCTGTTCTGTTTAGCATTTAGAGATAAGGGGAGACTGACCTGGATAACCACCCTGATACCTACCCTAGAGAATAAGGATACTGCCCCACAGCCTGACCCCGTCCCAAAGCTTGACCCTGCCCCACAGCCTGAACCTGCCCCACAGCCTGACCCCGTCCCACAGCCTGACACTGCCCCACAGCCTGACCCTGCCCCACAGCCTGCCTCAGAAATAAACCACCCAGATTGGTTGAAGGAGATCTGTGAGATGGGCCAGATGCTGAGGGAGTACCTTTCCCCTGTAGTAGCCTCATTAGCCCCAGCTGCTGGGAAACCCTCCCCCTGCCCCGACAAAGGAGAGTCTGATGGTGCAGCAGTGGAACCCACAGATGTTACAAGCGTCCAGGTTCCAGCTGAACCACAGGGGCAGCCACAGCCAGCAGCAGTTGCCCCTGTGGAAACAAAGAAGTATAAGGTGAAATCAGAGCACCCAGGCAACAAGGATAAGAAAGGAGGGCCCTCACAAACCGCAGGGGAGTCAGAGGTTGAGATCATCACTGAGTCCCTGACATATGAAAGTCTCCATAATCTGCAAAAAGACCTTGCACGGCGGGGACGTGAGGCTTATACAGCCTGGTTACTTCGGGTCTGGGACCTTATAGGTACAGGCGTGCAACTAGATAATAGTGAGGCAAGGAATTTGGGACCCTTGGCCCAGGACTCAGGTGTGAATCAGGTATTCGTAAGGGAGCCAGGGCCCCTTTCCCTTTGGGAGCGGCTTTTAATGAGTGTACGGGAGAGGTTTGTCCACAGAGACAGAATGCAGGAGCACCATCATAGAATGCGCTGGAAGACCCTTGAGGAAGGGATCCAACAGCTGAGAGAAGTGGCAGTATTGGAGGTACTCTTTGGGAGGGGTGGACAGCATGATAATGACCCTGACAAGGTCAGGGGCACAGGGCAAATGCTGTGGAATCTGGCAACTCTAGGACCATCTCAATACGCCACATACATTGCAACAATTCATCCTGATAACAACCGAGAGACAGTGGGTTCTGTAGCCAACAAGCTCAAAAATTACAAGAGTATGATCGGTGGCCCAATGCAGGCTCAGGTCTCTGCCATGACTAAGGAACTCAGAGAGGAGATAAGGGAGATGAGGGAGGAGGTGACAGAGAAGATGGAGGAGATGAGGAGGAACAGTTCCCATGTGGCACCGGTGCAAGTTACAGGCCCCAGAGTCAGAGCTCAACAGCCCCCAGCTAGAGAGAGAGGGTACACCCCACAAGCTGACCTGTGGTACTTTCTGCGTGACCATGGGGAAGACATGGGAAGGTGGTATGGGAAACCCACTTCTGCCCTGGCAGCATAGGTGCGTGAGCTCAAGGAGAGAAACACTAACCGAGGGAGTTCCACTAAGATGAAGGTAGCCTCGACATCGCATGACCAAGCTGCCAGGTATTATAGAAGTGAGGATATGTCAGATCCCTGTGAAGGAACCTCTATCATGTATGCCCAGGAAGGGAATAATGCCCGGTGCTAGAGGGGCCCTGCCTCTAGCCAGGGAGAGGCACGGGAAAACCGGGTCTATTGGACGGTGTGGATCCGATGGCCTGGCACATCAGAGCCACAGAAGTATGAAGCTTTAGTTGATACTGGTTCGCAGTGTACACTGATACCATCGAAATATGTGGGGACAGAACCTATTTCCATTGCCGGGGTGATGGGGGGATCACAGGAATTGACTGCTGGAAGCCGAGGTGAGCCTGACCGGGAAGGAGTGGCAGAAACATCCAATTGTGACTGGACCAGGGGAACCGTGTATTTTGGGCATAGACTTCCTCCGGAATGGCTATTACAAAGACTCTAACGGACTGATGTGGGCTTTTGGAATAGCAGCTGCGTAGGCAGAGGGCATTAAGAAATTGAATAGCTTGCCTGGACTGTCAGAGAATCCATCTGCAGTAGGACTCCTAAAGGTAGAAGAGCAACGAGTTCCAGTTGCCACCTCGATGATGCACCGCCAACAGTATCGGACAAATCAAATTGCCGTGATTCCCATCCACAAGATGATTCGTGAGCTGAAAACCCAAGGGGTGGTCAGCAAAACCCACTCACCCTTCAACAGCCCCATCTGGCCTGTGCGCAAGTCTGACAGAGAATGGAGATTGACTGTGGACTACCGTGCCTTGAACGAAGTGACTCCACCATTGAGCGCTGCTGTGCCGGACATGCTGGAACTCCAGTACGAGCTGGAGTCCAAGTCAGCAAAATGGTACGCCACAATTGACATTGCTGATGCATTTTTCTCCATTCCTCTGGCTGCAGAATGCAGGCCTCAGTTTGCTTTCACTTGGAGGGGCATGCAGTACACCTGGAACCGACTGCCCCAGGGGTGGAAACACAGCCCCACCATCTGCCATGGACTGATTCAGGCTGCACTGGAAAAGGGTGAGGCTCCGGAGCACCTACAGTATATCGATGACATCATTGTGTGGGGGAACATGGCAATGGAAGTGTTTGAGAAAGGAGAGAAGATCAGCCAGATTCTCCTGAAAGCTGGTTTTGCCATCAAGCAGAGCAAGGTCAAGGGACCTGACCGAGAGATCCAGTTCCTGGGAGTAAAGTGGCAAGATGGACAGCGGCAGATTCACACTGAGGTCATCAATAAGATCACAGCAATGCCTCCACCGACCAGCAAGAAGGAAACACAAGCTTTTCTAGGCGCTATAGGATTCTGGAGGATGCACATTCCTGAGTACAGCCAGATTGTGAGCCCTCTCTACCTGGTCACCCGCAAGAAGAATGATTTCTACTGGGGCCCTGAACAGCAACAAGCCTTTGCCCAGATCAAGCAGGAGATCGCTCATGCAGTAGCCTTTGGCCCAGTGAGGACGGGACCAGATGTGAAGAACGTGCTCTACTCAGCAGCCGGGAACAATGGCCTGTCCTGGAGCCTTTGGCAGAAGGGGCCTGGGGAGACTCGGGGCCGACCACTGGGATTCTGGAGCTGAAGCTACAGAGGGTCCGAAGCCAACTACACTCCAACAGAGAAGGAAATCTTAGCAGCCTATGAAGGAGTTCAAGCTGCTTCAGAGGTGATTGGCACAGAAGCACAACTCCTCCTGGCACCCCGACTACCGGTGCTGGGGTGGATGTTTAAAGGAAAGGTTCCCTCCACCCATCACGACACTGACACCACATGGAGCAAATGGATTGCCCTCATCACTCAGCATGCCTGCACTGGAAACCCAAATCACCCTGGGATTTTGGAGGTAATTACAAACTGGCTGGAAAGTGAAAACTTTGGTCTCACAGATGAAGACCAGCAGGAACAAGTGACGCGTGCCAAAGAGGGTCCACCACACAACCAACTGCCAGTAGAAGAAACACGCTATGCTCTTTTCACTGACACTTCCTGCCGCATCGTAAGGATGAACCGGAAGCGGAAAGCAGCCATATGGAGCCCCACAGGACAGGCTGCACAAGCCACTGAAGGAGAAGGTGGGTCAAGCCAACTTGCTGAAGTCAAAGCTGTTCAACTGGTCCTGGACATTGCTGAAAGAGAGACCTGGCCAAAGCTCTACCTCTACACTGATTCGTGGATGGTGGCCAATGCTCTGTGGGGTTGGCTGGGCAGGTGGAAAAAAGCCAATTAGCAGCGTAGGGGAAATCTGGGCTGCAGATGAGTGGAAGGACATTGCCACTCGGGTAGAGAAGCTACCTGTCAAAGTCCGTCATGTAGATGCCCATGTCCCCAAGAGTCAGGCTAATGAGGAGCACCAAAACAACGAGCAGGTAGATCAAGCTGCAAAGATAGAGGTGTCAAAGATAGACTTAGATTGGCAACACAAGGGAGTTGTTCCTAGCTCGATGGGCCCATGATGCCTCAGGCCATCAGGGCAGAGATGCCACCTATAAGTGGGCACAAGACTGAGGGGTGGATCTAACCATGGACAGTATTTCTCATGTTATCCATGACTGTGAGACGTGTGCTGCCATCAAACAGGCCAAGCGGGTGAAGCCCCTGTGGTATGGCGGGCAATGGTCCAAGTATAAGTACGGGGAAGCCTGGCAGATTGACTACATCACCCTTCCCCAAACCCGCCAAGGCAAGCGCTATGTGCTGACCATGGTGGAAGCCACCACTGGATGGTTGGAGACCTACCCTGTGCCCCATGCTACTGCCCGGAACACCATCCTGGGCCTTGAAAAGCAAATCCTGTGGAGGCATGGTACCCCTGAGAGGATTGAGTCTGACAATGGGACCCATTTCAAGAACAGCCTTATAAACACCTGGGCTAGAGAACATGGCATTGAGTGGGTATTCCTTATCCATATTCCTTATCATGCGCCAGCAGCCGGGAAGGTTGAACGATGCAATGGCCTGCTTAAAACCACTTTGAAGGCACTGGCTGGGGGGACTTTCAAGAACTGGGAGATTCATTTAGCAAAGGCCACCTGGTTAGTGAACACTCGAGGTTCCACCAACCGAGCAGGCCCTGCCCAATCTGAGCCCCCGAGAACAAGAGATGGAGATAAGGTTCCAGTGGTACACATGAGAGGAATGCTGGGAAAAACTGTTTGGATTAATTCTGCCTCCAGCAAAGACAATCCCGCTCCTGGGGTTGTTTTTGCTCAGGGACGTGGTTGCACGTGGTGGGTGATGCAAAAGGATGGAGAGACCCGCTGCATACCTCAAGGGGACCTTGTTTTTCGGTGAACACTGTGACTGTGTCTGTATTTATATTCACATGTATATATATGTATATTATTTAAAGGTTTAAATTCAATATAATATGTTGGTATGGGAAAAAATTTGGGATAATGTTGAGGGTTAAGTTTCCTGTAGAATTTCACCCCCCGCCCATAAGTTGCTAGGAGACTAAGTACTGATAGTTAAAGGGTGCTCACCCGAACAAAGGAAAGTTGATCACTTAGTTCTGGGGGAGGGAAAAAAGCTCCGGGGAGCTGAGGGTGGTGGGCTCACTGCTCTCGGTTTTCTGGGGAGGACGGTCAGGCGACTGAGAGCTGCGTGGAGTCCATGGTTAACAGAAGAGTCTGGTCCTGGGAATTCTATCATCTGTTGGAGCACCCAGGAATTCGGAGTTTTTTTGCTGCCCTGCTGGATTTTGGGTCAGCCCGGGTCCAGCCGCTGCGGCTTCTCTGGCACTGCCCACTTTGCCTGCCAGGACACACCCGTGCCTGCCAAGGACAATCCTCCACTTCCAGCCATCAGCGCCGGAGCTTCCACCATTTGCCCCTCGGGGTTCTTGGTTCTGTTTTACTATTATTATAATTGCTGTTGTTGTTTGTATGTCCTGTTCTAGTTACTAGTAAATGACTGTTATTCCTTTCCCCATAGCTCTGACTGAAAAGTTTTTTTTTTTAATCTTCCAAATTATAATAACATGGAGGGAAGGATTTGCATCCCTCATTCCTAGAGAGGCCTGCCTCTCCATAGCAGACACCTGTCTTTTTCAAACCAAGACAGTGGAGCTGAGGGTTCTTCCAGCTCTTGGCATAGGAGAAGACAGCCAGGCTGCTGCTTGGTGTGAGAAGAGTCCACTGTCAACAGAAAGTCCGGTCCTGGGAAATCTACCACCATCCATCATCTGCTGGAGTGCCCAGGAATTCGGAGCCCACTTCACCTGCCCTGCTGGAGCTGGGCCAGCCCCATCCAGCTGTCACGGCTTCTTCAGCACTGCTCACTTTGCCGGGACACCCCCTGCCTGCCGGGACATCCTGCCATTCCAGTCACCAGCCCCAGAGTTTCCACCATTCCAGCTTGGTGCTCTCAGGGTCCCAAGAGATCAGACTGCCCCGGGGTTTGTGAAACAAAACCCCTCGAGGTTCCTGGTTCTGTTTATTATTAATACTTTAGTTGTTGTTGGTTTGTCCTGTTATATTTATTAGCAAAGAACTGTTATTCCTTTCCCCATAGCTCTGCCTGAAAAGGCTCTTTAATCTTCTAAATTATAATAACTTGGAGGGAAGGGATTGGAATTCCCGCATTCCTAGAGAGGCCCCGCCTCTCCCTAGCAGATACCTGTCTTTCAAACTGAGACAGATTCCTTGGCTTCAAGTGAGGACACACTGCTTCAGGTGTGTCAGAGCTCCCATCACACCAGGGATCCACCACACTGGAGCTCTTGAGAACATTCAGGATGGGTCTGGATCGAGAGGAGGTCTTTCCTCATAGACACAGGGGCCTCTCCATCCATTCTCAATCTTAGAACCAAAGAGGGAAAATGCGAAAAATGTTGAATTGGGATAAGTGAGAAACAAGAGCGGCTGTATTTTATTCAACCACTATTAGCAGATGTGGAGATAGAAGTGAAATGCATGAATTTCTGCTTCCTCCTAATTGTGATTATAAATTACAGGGAAGGGATTTGATGGCTAAATTAGGAATACAAATAAATATTGTAAAAGGTGACACAGAGGCCAGCTCTGTGGTACCTTTGTGTCAAATGTCTGACAAGGCCGATGCTAAAGTGAACCCAGAAGTGTGGGCAGCCCCAGGGAAATAGTGAAAATCAGACACCCAGCCTCTCCAAATTACTCTCAAGCAACCAGGACAAGTGGTGTCTAAAAGCAATACCCTCTTCCAAGGGAGGGAAGGAAGGGCTCACAGCCTGTCATTGAGCCCCTCTTAAAGGCAGGGCTTTTGGAGCCTGGCATCTCTCCCTGGAATGCTCCAGTGCTGCCAATCAAGAAACCAGATGGAATCTATAGAATGCTGCAGGACCTAAGAATAAGAAATGAGATTATTAAACCGAGGCACCCCACAGTCTCAGATCCTTACACCATCTGTAACCAGGCTCCCTCCTCACACTGCTACCATTCAGCACTTGATGGAAAAGATGCTTTCTGGGGATGCCCACTTACACAGGATGCTGAACAGGAGTTGGCCTTTGACTGGGAACAAGGGTTAGAAGGGAAAATGGGAAAGACATGGACAGCCCTTCTTCAGGGAGGCACAGAAGCTCCAGCCTTATTCGGGCCAGCCTTGCAGAAAATATCCAAAGAATTCACCCCAGCCCCAGGGATTGGGTTAATGCAGGATGTGGATGACTTGCTTCAGTCAGGAGGACAAGAAGAAGTGGCAGAAGAAGCCTCTGTGAAATGGCTCAATTTTCAGGCTAAAAAGCATCTTGGAGTATTTGGGAAAAAAAAGCACAAATAGTGGAGAAAAAGGTTAAATACTTGAGACATATTTTGACTGAAGGTTTGTGGTGTATTGACCCAGAAAGGGTCCAGGGACTCTCAGAAGTAACATTACCGAGGACTAAAAAGGAGCTATGACAATTCTGAGGATCAATAGGGAATTGCAGGACCTGGATTGAGGATTCTCTGTTCTAGCCAGAATGCTCTATGACTTTCTAACCTCAGACAGCCTCAGTGTTATAGTATGGACATGAGAAAGGCAACAAAACTTGAGAAAATTAAAAAAACCCCAAACTGATTGACGCCCCAGCCATGGCTCTTCCAGACTCAGGAAAGGAATTGGAATTGTATGTGAATGTTAAAACACGGAAACGCCAAAGGAATCCTTGTGCTACAATATTTAACCCACTGGCCAGAGTGGCCCCCTCATTGTCTGCACAATTGTGCAGCCACAGCTCTAAGGGGACCTGAGGCCTGAACACTGACAGCACAAGGAGCTCCTGTTGTTCAAGTCTGGCATCAAGTTCAAGCTTTGATAACCAAAAGAGCCGTGCTCGGTTATTACAGTATGAAACTTGTTCACTGGCACAGGAGGATGCAGAATTGAGGACAGGGGAAGGGTTTAACCCAGCCTCCTGTTTCAACAGCCTGGACAGGGGCTGGCAAGAAACCCAGAACTGCATTCAAGTGACAGAGCTCCAGACCCAGCCTAGGAGAGATTTATGAGACATTCCCTGGCCTGAGGGAGAAAATCTGGTTATGGATGGGTCTTCAAGGGCAGGAGAAGGGAAAAGAGTTACAAGACAGGCTGTTATTTAGGAAAGGGAATTAGACAAAGCTCAGGTTACCGCCCACGTGTTCAGCTCAACCGGCAGAGTTGTGTGTGCTTGTGAGAGCCTGGGACTGAAATGCCCTGAGCAGGAAGGCTCAAATATCTTCTGCTAACACCATGTCACCTAACAGGGTGCCAAAAGCAATTCTGACTTCTTCAGTAATCACTGGATCACTTAGTAAGGTATTTCTAAAATAAATAATTCCAAGAGAAAGGATTGTGGAAGCAATAGACTCAGATGGGGAACTCATTTTACAGGAAAGATCCTTCAGGGCCTTTTGGCAGCTTTAGGAATACAATGGGACCTCCACAACCCCTGGCAACCCCAGAGCTCAGGTCAGGTAGAAAGAATGAATGGGGAAATGAAGAAACACCTTTGGAAGCTGGTGATAGAAACCAAGGTACCGTGGGTATGGCTTTTGCCATTGACTTTAGCAAGAACAGGAGCCAGATCCAGGGCAGATATGCAATTATCTCCTCAGTAATTGAGCTTTGTGTTGGAGTCCAGGGCATTCCTTTGGTTGCCCTGGCGGGTCAGAAACCTGGGCAGGGGGGTCTGGGACCCCAGCCCAGAGCTCAGAGAGACACTGGCTTTGATCTCAGTCCATGGGGAAAGCTTCCTTCACTGCGAGAGGGTTTACAGGCCACAAGAGTGTGAAAAACAGTAGTTTAGCTTATCACAGGGTGAAAAACCAGTATATTTAGGTTTCTAGCTTTGAAGTGAAAGGGGGCAAGATGGAGAATTTGGGGTGTTGTCTCCTTCTTTCTTCTTCCCTCACTCCATTTCAGCAGTGACGTGGGCACAAAGTAATTCAAGAAGATTGGGTCAGAATAGAGATGACCTGTTTAGTATTAGGGATAGACATTGGTAGAGAAATGGTAAATAAGAAATACGTAGCAATTAGTATAAAAGATAAAGACAGCCCTGGGACAGGAGGAGTCGTGAGAAGTCCAGGCAGCTGCAAAGATTTAGGTGGACTGAGAAAATTGTAAGATAAGAAACAATAAACGAAGTATGCAACCTAGAAAAATCTAAACGTGAAGACTCCGTCTCTTTCATCGGTTTGGCACAGAGCTGTGCAAGAGGGCAAGGGACTCTAAAACCACCTGAATGTCGGGGAAAAGCCCCGACACTTTGGAATTCTTTACCCTGGTAATTCTCCACCAAGTGGGGTAGTGGACATAAGGGATGTGTATTTAAAGCAGTCTGTGGCCAGAATCCTGTCTCTGGTGAAATCTCTCCCACACGAAGCTCAGCTGGCACAGACCCTGCCTTGGGACTTTGCTGTTCACAACATCCAACCAGGACATCGGGTCCTGCCTAAGGACTGGGAAGAAGCAGCACTGGTGGCCAAGTGGCGTGGCCCATTCCAAGTGTCCCTGAGCACAGAAACAGCCCCAGCACAGCTGAACACGGGGGGACCCCTCACCCTTGGGCTCAAGGTCTCTGAAGCCCCAGAGATTTGGACATCCCGGCTACAGGAGGATGGGAGACTGCTGATATGGGAAACATATAGGCATATGAAATTCAGAATTTGAGAAACATATAATATGCTAAAACAAGTGAAGGTGAGAACAGAAATATATATAGCTTATTTAGCAGTTTTACAAAAGTAGAGAAGTAACTTGTACCAGAACACATAGGAGTGTAACTTGTTAGGCAGGACCAATTTACAGAACACACTGGAATTTATTTGTTAGGTAAAGGCCATAAAGGTAAGATGTTAAAACTTAGTAAAGCAGGACTTAGGTATTGTGGGAGCCCGATAAAGCAGAAGGAGTTCAGTAAGAAAGCAGCAAGAACCAGGCTCCTGGGTTTGGCCAGGACAAACTGACCTGGGAATTAGCATTACCTGATGGGGTGATATCACCCCCAAACTGTGTGCACCTGCTCAAGACAAGGTCCAGGTTTAAATACACATTGATCCCACACACCCACACCTCCCCATTCCCCCCTTCTCTCACTTCCTACACTAATGAGCTGTCAAACCTCCTGGTGGTTGTGACCTGGGGTCTTGGGAGGAAGGCCGACTTCTTCCTCAGGCTGATCTTCACTTCTGGGCAGGGGCAGTGGAGGTTTGGCCATTTTTACGTCACTTTGCTCTTGCCAAAGATTAGGAGCTTGTTTTTACTGGATTCATGCCACAAAGTTCTGCTTTATCGATTTTTGACAAAGAACCTAGGTGCCGCTTTGCTGAGTTTCAACATTATACATCTAACCTACATGAGTTCTACTTCATAACTACCTTACAACCAAGTTTAATATCTAATCTTTTATGTGTTCTCAGTACAAGCTGTTTCTCTACGACTACTAAATCACCAAAAGATGCTTCATAAATCCTGTATTTTCATATTCATAAATGTCATGCATATCAATTTTAAAAAGAAACCAAAAACAAACATATTGTGCGGGGACCACATGTGAGTCATTCAATGGCTGCTCTGGAAGAGAAGCTTGGCTCCAGGCAGCCAGGAGAGGAGCTTTAGAAATGCAAAGTAACACTGCTGGGCAAAAGTGTGGACAATGCACCAGGGTCTTCTTGGCTGGGGCAGGAATTGGGCTGGTTCCCTCTGCCCCTCACCCCAAGCTCTGCCTGCTTGCACAGATGGAATTTGCACAGCCAAAGGCAGAGCCCACACTCAGGATATCTGACTCTGCAACAGAAACTGGTGCAGCTGCAAAGGAAAACAGCAAATGGAGAATGCTGTGAAAACTTCACTAAAAGAACTGGGGGGGAATCATCCCTCTCCCCACTCCAACATGTGCTGTCACTGTCTAGGTCACACAGGGAGCATTAGAGCACTGGGGTGTTTTTGCTGCCACAAGTTCAGAGAAATCAGTTGGGAATCCAAGTATGTGATGATTTAATTAGAGAAAAGAGATCAATTGATGCAGACCTGGCTGGAGGGAGCAACCAAAACTGGGGAAAAGATGAACGGCCACCAGAACAAATCCTACAACACCATGGGGCAGCCCCTGGGAACCCTAATGAATTCATATCAGGAGCCAGAGAACCCACTTATCATTTCAATGCCATAATTAGACTACAAAATGTCCCCGAAATACTAACCAAACAGACAGATCCAGCTCCTGAGTCTGGCCGATCAATCCACTCAAATGAAGAATATGACATTTCACCTTAGGATGGGATCAGATTATCTATTAGCAGAAGGAGGAGCACAGTATGAAAAATTAAAAGACTTGAGATCCTGTTTGCAAGCAGATGAAAATCGGAAAGTGGTGAAACAGGTAACAAAGGAAATAAGAAAGCAGCCCATGTTCCAGTCCAAACGTGGAAAGGATGGGAATGCGACACAGGTTCGTGGCTCCCTGGCACACCATGGGTTAAACGAATGCTCTTTCTCCTCTTCTGTGCTACAGCAACTCTCATCTTTTGACCATGCACAGACACCTTGCTGAGCGCAGCTCATTCAGCAGGGGAGCAAGGGGATGCAGGTGGCAGCCAGGCCTCCTGAGCCACAAACGGCTCCAAAAGGACAGGGAAGGAGGTCACTGAGAATAATCCCAAATCCAAACAGGAACCAATAAGAAAGAACAGAGTCAAACAGTGAATCTGCCTGGAGAGAGGGTCAGGGACTTGGAGATAAGGAAGTAAAGGGAGAAACCATCAGTTTCAGAAAATGTTACTCATTGACACGGACTGCTGCTCAGCCAAGATCCTGCTAAACTCCTGAACATCGAGAAGAAGAACAAAGACTGAACAGAGCCATGAATATCGGATGTTATACAAAACGGGTAGTGCATATTAACGAGGACATGCAGTAGGCGGATCGGGAAATCTGAACGTTCCAAGTACCTTCGCCAGTGGGCAATGGGAGAGGGAGATGCAGAAGGCAAAATTGGGATAAAAAAAGGAGGCTGCGTACTACAACAACTGGAAAGACCCCATGGCAAATGCCGCATGGCCTCTCCCTTTGTTCAGGAATAAAGTCCCTTTTACAGAACTCCTCTGTCTCCTTTGGGGACAGAAACCTCTGGAGACGGGAATTTTCCCGCACACTCCCGGGGACAGGGCAGCCACCTCCGTGCTACCCACAGGAAGCGGGACGAGGCAGCGCTGCTCCGGCACCGGCTCCTGCCGAGGCCCCAGCGGCAAGAGACCGCGGGCAGCCGCTCCCGCAGCGTCCTCAGGCCACGGGCAACACGGGGCGGACACGGCACAAGGAACCCGCCAGAGCCCCCGGACGCCCCCTCGGCCCGCAGCCAGCCCCGAGCCCCGGCACAACCCAGCGCGGCTCCCACCTGCGCTGGGGCCGCCTCCCAGCTCCGCCGCCGCCTCACCGGGCTCCGGCCGCTGCCGCCGCTCCCGGGCCCGCACAGACGCTCCGCCAACGGCGGCTCTGCTGCGCCAGCGGCGCCCGGGGAGGGGGCGGCCCCGGGGCCGTGCTTGGCCCCGCTCTGCCCAATCAGCGCGCCAGAATGATGAGTGACGGCACAATCGCCCAATCGCAGCCAGCGGCGGGCTGTGCACACGGCCCAGCCTCGGCCCGCGCTCTCCGCGCCCCCCGGGCTGTGTGAGGGGAAAGGCGGAGATGAGGAACGGCCCTGGGACGGGCCCGGGCCCGAGGCGGCGTTGATCTGAAAACACAAACCAAGTTCTCCGCAGCTCCCGGCCCGCCTTTCCCAGCCCTGCGTGTTCACTGGCACCGGCTCAGAGGAAAGCCGTCAGTTCTCCTACCCCGAATTAGGAGCAGCAGTGCAATGGCTTTGATTGCCCCCGGAAAGGGAAAACCCCCAACACCCTTCGGCTGAGTGAAGGAGGGGGAGATTTCTGGTAGAAAACTCCCAAATCCGTTTTTCCCCAGAGCTGGGAAGAACGAACCAAACCCAAGTGCGGTGTCCCCCCCCAGCACCGCCTCTCTGCCGTCCCACCTGAAGCCCTCGCTGGCTGCTCCAGGCTGCATGGGCAGACTTGGAGCGCTGGGAAGGGGCCCCGGCTCGGGGCGCAGCCCCCGGGGCAGCCCCAGGGCCCCCAGGGCAGCTCCAAGGCTCCGGCAGCCGGGATGGAACGTGGGAAGGGAGCAGCCCTGTCCCCTGTCCCCCCCGGCTGTGACCCCGGCGGTGACAGCGGCGGGCGCGGGGGCCGGACCGGCGGGGGTTGAGGGACCGCACCCGGACCCGCCCGTTCCTCGAGTGTCACCCGGGCGTGTCCCCCCTGTCCCTCGGAGTGTCCCCAGCGGCCATGGAGCCTCGAAAGGTGCGACAATCCCGGCGAGGGCTGGGAGAGGGGACGGGGGGACACGGGTTTGGCAGGAGGGGTCAGGGGTTCCCAAAGGGACAGGAGGGCATGACAGGAACGATGAAGGTGACTGTTATGGAGGAATTTGGGCAACAAATAGGTCAGACACTGTTGCTCAAGTCAATCAGCAATTTTATTGATTACAGCAAGCGTAGCGATGAGGCAATGCAGCGCTGGGCGACAGGGGGGGGGGTTTTCACCGTCCCGCCAACTGCCGCGCTTTTCTGCTTCAGACCCTTCTTCTTATACGGTTCTGTTTCCGGGATCAAGGGTAGTACTCTGCGCATATCCTGTCTTGTTGCTGGGGCTTCTTTTGCTTCTGCTACGTCGGCGGCTTCAGGGTTCTGGAACATATTGCTTAACATATCTTTACATAGCATACATCCTGTTTCCGCATCCTACATTATAAACAAAATATGTTTATAACAATACATATCTTTACATAGCATACATCCTGTTTCCGCATCCTACATTATGAACAAAACATGTTTATAACAATTCCCCCCTTTTCCTCTTAGGTCAATTTGTTTTGTTCATTAAACCTTTCTAATTCCTTTCTGCTCCATTCCAGATCCTCTTCTTTTTCAGTATCCCCTAGGGCCTCATATTTGGCTTTGACTAACAGCAGATGTGCGGCCTCTAGTCTCCCCCTTACTATCTCGATAAGTTTGTTAAAGATACATGGCCCAAATGTTAATCCTAGAACTAACAGAATGACTGGTCCTGCTATTGTGGACAACAAGGTAGTAAGCCATGGTGAGTGATTGAACCAGTTCTCATACCAATTTTGGTAAGATTCTCTTTCTTTTTCCCTTCTCTCAATCTGCTTTCTTAGTTCTCCAAGAGTGTCAAACACTATGCCAGTCTTATCTACATATGTGCAACATTCTTCCTTAAGAGCTACACATAAACCACCTTGTTGCCAAAACAATAAATCTAACCCACGCCTATTCTGTAAGACCACTTCAGATAACGATCGTACTGAATTAGTAAGGGCGGTTATGGACTCATCAATTTTGCGGAGATCTTCATCCACAGAGCTTCTCAAGGCACTTAATTTTCCCGGTTGAGTGATCAAGGCCGCTGCTCCGGTTCCTACTCCGGTGCCTGCTAATGTTAATAGGACGGCTAAGGTTAGAGCTGTAAAGGGTTCTCGCTTAGCTAAGTGGTGGTTGGCGGTGTTCTGATGTTCGAGCACATATTCTTTTGGGTGATAAATCACTCGTGGGATTATTACTACTTGTACACAAAAGTCTTTAGTTTTGTTCAAGACGCTTGCAGACACACAAGGGGAGATTCCGGTTTTCATACAGACCCATTTGGCATTTCCAGCGGATATCAACCATTGAGATCCCTTAGGGGATACAGTTCTATTACATAGAGAACTCTTAGTAGGTGGGATGGTACCAATACAGGTACCGTTACCTGTAACCTTAGACATGGTGATACCGGGAGCTTCTTCAGTAATATTCCTACTGACCCATTGACACTCGGTGGGGTTAGAGCTATTAGATCTTCTTATTTTAGCACTTGATCCTATTGCTTCATAAAAAGGGGGTCGAATGTCGTAGCACAACCAACATTCTCGAGTGAGGTTAGGGTAGGTTCTATTAAGCACATCAAAGCTAGCTTGCATGATTTTCCAAAGGGCACTATAAGTGCGTAGGAATGGTACTTCCTGGTTAACAGGGGTTGGTAAGGAACTATTTTTGTTTGGTAGCGAGCTGTTTTTGAGACTCGGGCTACTACCATTAATGATGGGATCTATACCTTCCTCTTCTTCTTCTTTTGCTACCGGATTTGGTCCTATTCCATGGCCATGTACTGTGGGTAATTCCTTTTTAATTAGGAAGTGACCTCCTCTGTCTTTCCCCGTTTCCCACAGTCGTACTCCCCATGTCTTCCCTAGTAACCAGCCAGGATCTTGAGGACTACTAACATTGATAAGAATGCTTGTACATGCCCTTGGGTCTGGGTCTGCTCCACCAGCTTGCCACACCTGCGTGGGTTTGCAGTGGTTGGGCCACCCAAGTCTGATATATCTATCCGGCCCCCCTCCTGGGAGGAACCCATGTGATACAGTTTCACAACCCCAATACCCACAGTAATATTCTCCTGGGTAATTACAGTAACTCTTCCCTGGATTAGAGGCGGGGCAAAAATAAAAGCCCACTTTGTTAAGGCATGGCCATCCGGGAGCCCCAGGTAGGAGAGAACACAGATCGATTGGGAACGAGGGCATGCCCGGTGTTATTATGCTTTTTAAAATTTTCTGATCCTCCCACCTGATCAGGCTCCAATTGAAGGGCTGATGATGTGGGTTAGCTCTTGCATTTTTTACCCATATTAACAAAAATAGCAATAAAAGTCTAAGATAGGTAGCTTCCTCATTGTTTTTGGTCCTTGTGCAGATTCCAATTTTTCCCTCAATTTCATTCCCAGTCCCTGGGCATTTCCTGCTCCATAATTCCCTGGTCCCACCTATTCCCAGGGCTCGTCCTCCACTGTCTTTTTGCCCTCTGCCTCGCCCGTCGACTCGGTTGCTTCGAGCCACGGGGTGTCCCATCTTCTCGGCAGCAGGGATGATCTTCAGGAGGGGATAATCGCCCCTTCTTTATTGATCTTTGGATATAGGTGTTCCAGTTATGGTCTTTAATGTCAGGAGAGTCACACCTCAGGCTCTTTACCTGTTGGCGACACACTCCTTTTAGGATTTTTGCCACAAAGGGAGCTGGTTCGTTTAAGTGGTAGCAATATAGAGTAGGGTTAATTCCTTCTATAAAAATGTCCCACCACTCTTTTGATTCTAATTCCAAGGTCCCGTTTTCCACCCTTATTTTTAAGGCCAATTCAGTTGATTCTCTCTGGATCTCCCAACAGAGGTGACAGACACCTCTAGGGGGGATCCCTTTAACACAATGAGTCCACCACCTTTCTTTACACACTAAGCATTGATAACATACAAAAGGATAGCAATTATTCTGATTAACACAATGCAAGTTAGTGCATCTAATGTGTACGTCTTCTGCATATATGTTTCCCCTGGGATCAGTCTCTGCTTCTGGCAAAATTTCCACTCTGAATGTCACTTTATTCATTTAAATTAGCCTTTCGGCTCAGCTTAAGCTTCAGTTCTCCCGGGGTACTGACTATTTTCCACTCAGGCTTTTGGACTGGTCCTTTAATTCGGCTGGCATGTGTCCATCCTCGCTCAGCGGTTCTCACGGCGGTGTGGGTTGTGAGGAGAACTAAATATGGACCGTCCCAATGAGGTTGCAGTGTATTCTCCTTCCAGGTCCGGATTAAAACCCAGTCTCCTGGTTGCACCTGGTGTAAATTAATGTTTAAGGGAGGCCGTTGTACGGTTTGTCCTTTTTCCCATAGCTTATTCCTGAATGCCATCAACTCTGTTATATATAATTTCAATTCTCTATCTATAACTCCGGGGTGGTCTCGAGGTATGCCCGTGTCATATGGCATACCATAAAGCATCTCAAAAGGGGAGATTCCTAAATCCGCCCAGGGCAGTGTCCTCAGATTTAGTAGGGCTAACGGTAGGCATTTAACCCAATTCAATTTTGTTTCTAACATCAGTTTTGTCAATTGTCTTTTTAGCTCCCCATTCATCCTTTCTACTAACCCCGAGCTTTGGGGATGCCAAGGAGTGTGTTCTTCCCACCTTATTCCTAGGGCTTCTGATAGGGATTTTATAACTCTAGAGGTGAAGTGAGGCCCCTGATCCGAATCTATGCTCTCAGTCACTCCATACCTGGGTATGATATGTTCCATCAAAACTCTAGCGACTGTTTGAGCGGTTGCTCTTGCGGTTGAGAACGCTTCCACAAAATGTGTTAGGTGATCTACCAAAACTAAAACATACTTATATCTTCCTACCTTTGGAAGCTCAGTAAAATCAATTTGTATTTTAGAAAATGGTCTAATTGCTCCTGGACGTCCCCCTCTTGGTAACTTTCTCTGCACAGACCGGTTGACCCGCAAACAAATTTCACAATTATGAGTTATTGATTTTGCTAGATCATGCACCCCTATACTCATATACTTAAGAGCAAATTGATCTACCAAAGCCTGACTTCCCCAGTGAGTCCTCTGATGTATTCTAAACAATAATTGAAATGCCATTGCCTTCGGTAACACTTCCCTTCCATCGGGTAATTTCCACTTCCCTTGGGCGTCCTGTAAAATTCCCATTTCCTTTAGCTTCTGAGTTTCTTGCGGAGTAAAACAAATGGGGGATTTAGAAGGGTCTTCTGGTGACCCTATTTGTTTTATAGTTTTAATTTGGAGTGCTGCCCTTTTGGCTTCTATATCTGCCAGATTGTTTCCTCTAATTCTTAATTCTGTACCCGATTGGTGTCCTCTAATATGCACTACTGCAATCCTTGTCGGGCCTCTAAGAGCCTGTAATACTTCCTTAATTAGCTGCTGATGTATTAAATCCTTTCCTTGTGAGTTAATTAAGCCTCGCTCCTCCCAAATTTTTCCAAATGTGTGTATTACCCCATAGGCATACTTTGAATCGGTATAAATTGTTCCTGACTTCCCTTCTAGTCTTTTTAGGGCTTGTAGGATTGCATACAGTTCACATGCCTGTGCAGACCAAGTTGGGTTTAAAGGTCCAGATTCTAATACTTCCAGTGTTTTCCCAGAAACTACTGCATATCCTGATTTACGTTTCCCTTCTACTACTCGAGAGGACCCATCTACAAACATCACCTCCCCGTCTGTTAGTTCCTCCTCTTCTAAATCAGGTCTAATCTTCGTTTGTTCTTCTATAGTTTGTAAACAGTCATGTGCTAGATGTTCTGTCTGAGTGGGTTCCCCAAACAAAAATTGGGCGGGATTCTGTAGTGAAGTCGTCTCTAGTGTCAGATTGGGAGCTTCCAAGAGAATTCCTTCATATTTTAAAAGTCTAGCATCAGAGATCCACTTCTCAGCTTTTTGGTTTAGAACATTTCGCACATTGTGGGGAGATAATATTTTAAGCGTGCTGTTAAAAGTAATTTTCCTAGCTTCTTCTACCATCAAAGCACATCCCACAATTGCTTGTAAACAGGTAGGCCAACCCCTGCTTACAGGGTCTAATAGTTTTGACAAATACCCTATGGGTTTCTTTTTCCCAGCCCATTCTTGGGTCAATACCCCATACACTGTTCCATTATCAATGTTCACAAATAAATAAAAGGGTCTTTTTAAGTCTGGGAGACTTAATACTGGAGCAGTTGCTAAATCCTTTCGTATTACCTGTAACTGTTCCTCATCTTTGGGTTCCCAAATTACACGATTGGATGCTGTGAGTTTGGCATATAAAAATTTTACCTTACTACTGTAATTTTCTATCCACAATCTGCAATACCCTAATAATCCTAATAGTTGTCTAACTTGCTTCTTGCTTCCTGGGGTTGGTAATGACAAAATCCCTTGGACCCTTTCGGGGTCTATCATCTTTTCTCCTTTTTCAATGTAGTGTCCTAAATATTTTACTTTTTCCTCAGTAAACTGTAATTTGGATTTGGAGACCTTTAAGCCCTTAAGTCCTAAAAAGTTTAACAGTTTTATGCTCTCCTTTCTAACTTGCTCCTCCGTTTGCCCTGCGATTAAAAGATCATCAACATATTGTATTAAAGTTAATCCTGAAGCAGGGACAAAGTCCTGGAGGATTTGTTCCAATGCTTGACCAAATAAATTAGGGCTTTCTGTGAATCCCTGAGGGAGTACTGTCCACCTGAGTTGTTGCTTGCGTCCAGTATCCGGGTCTTCCCATTCAAATGCAAAATAATCCCGACAACTTTCATCTAAAGGGCAAGCCCAAAAGGCGTCTTTTAAATCTATTACACTGTACCACATATTTTCGGGTCCTAATTTGCTTAAGAGTGTGTACGGGTTGGCTACCACGGGGAATCTGGATACCGTACGCTTATTGATTTCCCTCAGGTCATGCACTAACCTATATGTTCCATTAGGTTTCTTTACAGGTAAAATTGGGGTATTAAAGGGAGACATACAAGATTCTAGTAATCCCTGGGATACTAGTCTCTCTACTTCTGGCTTAAGCCCTCTTCTTCCTTCTAAAGACATGGGGTATTGCCTAAGTCGAATGGGTTTGTCTGGGTCTTTGAGTGTTACGGTAAATGGCGGAATATCTAATCTTCCTACTGTTTCCGGGGTGTACCATACTTCAGGGTTAACCTCTTGTTCATCCTCTAGTGTAAGTTTAAATATTTTAATTCCTAGTTCTCCTTGCCTAACTTCTAGTCCTATTCCTAATTCTACCATCAAGTCCCTTCCTAGTAGGTTGAAGTCAGCCTCCGGAACCAGCAAAAAGTTACCCATTCCCATCTTGGATTCTGTTTCTATTAACACTTGTTGTATGACTCCTACTTTAAAAGGTTCCCCTTTAGCTCCTATTACTTGGGCAGTCTCCCTGGATAGTTTACATCCAGGGGGTACTTGTTGCAAAGTAGATCTCTCTGCCCCAGAGTCTACCAGAAATTCCACTTCATGTGCTTGGGGACCTAATTTCAGTTTTATCAAGGGCTCCTTGTTCGTACGGGTCCCCAACAGATAGAGCCCCTGACTTCCCTAATCTTCTTTAAACACTGCTTCATCTTTTATTCTCTGCCTGCAATCCCTTTTTAAATGCCCAGGCTTCCCGCAGTAGTAGCAGCTAGGTGTCTCCCTCGGACCTCCTTGTTTCTTTCTGGGTGGTGTTTTTGGAGGGGGTCTGCTGGGTTTTCTTCCTTCCTGCACCGCTGCCACCATAATTCTTGCCTGTTTACGATAACTCTCCTCCTCTCTCCGTACATACACTTTCTGTGCTTCCCTCAACAACTCATCCAATCCTCTGTCCTGCCAATTGTCTAACTTCTCTAGTTTCTTCCTAATGTCTTCCCATGACTTGGCTACAAACTGTGTTTTTAACAAAGCCTGACCAACGGGGGAATCAGGATCCACCCCAGAATATAGTTGTAAATTCTTTCTCAATCTTTCTAGCCATTCAGTTGGAGTTTCCTCTTTCTTCTGTCTCTCATTGAAGGCTTTGTTAATATTCTGTCCCCGTGGAACTGCCTCTCTTATTCCCTGTATAATGATGGTTCTCAGGTCCTGCATGTGGCCTCGATGTTCTCCATTTTGATGGTTCCAATTAGGGTTTTGTAGTGGCCATTTCAGATCTGCCTGTGGGCCCTGGACATGCTGGGCATCCCATATACGCATTCCTGCCCGCCTAATCATATTCTTCTCTTCTGAGGTGAATAGAATGCCAAGGATCGACTGCAACTCTTCCCAGGTATAAATATTTGGTCCCAGAAATTGATCTACTCTTTCGGCAACTCCTAGGGGGTCTTCTAATAAATTACCCATATCCTTTTTAAAATCCCTCACATCCCCTGAGTTAAGGGGGACTGATATAAATCCTATTCCAGGTTGTGGTCCTCCCATGGGCATTTCCCTTAGAGGGTAAAGGTTTTGTTGTCTTGCCCGCTGCCTAGTGACTGGCCCTCTAGGTACGTCCTCCGATATTTCGCCCACACGGTTTGGTTCAGGTTCCTCTAATGGAGGGGCTTGTGGAGGTATATAGGGAGGCGGTATCAGGGGTACCTCCTCCTCCTTCTTGTCCCTTCTCCTGTTCTGTTGACTGTCATTCCCCTCTTTCAATGCAAACACTGCGACCCCCAGGGTTTCTAACCAGATCGCAGCATAATCACTCTCTTCCGGGTTAAAGGGTGTTTTGGAATTCACCCACAAATTTAGCTTTTGCCTTACCCAATCCTCTGATGACCCAAACAGGGGCCAAGAAACATTTTTAGATATTTCCTTCCCACCCCATACCTCAACGCAATAATGTATCATTTTTACCTTATCTTTGTCTCCAGTCCCAGGATAGTGCTTCCATTCAGCTAGCATAAATCCCAGGGGACTATTCTTAGGTACATGGGGGGTTTTTATGGGTGGAGGGGGCTTGCTTTTCCCCTGTCCCATCTTCTGGAGCACCTTCTTTCGTATGTGTGTGCGTACACTCGCTTCCCCTTTTTCGTGGCCCAGTCCCTCGCAGGAGATGGGAACCGCACTACTCAAGGGTCCTCACTCACTTGGAGAATCTGGCTGCCAGTTCTCCTCTCAGACACACTCACACTCACCGTGCTCCAGGATTCCCGACCCAACCCGAACGGATCTCCCTGCGCAAAGGGCAGTTACTTACGCGTCCCAGCGTCTTCGTCCGGACCTCAAGTGCACTGAGCTTATAGGGTTCTTCCTTGCCTTATCGTTACAATTTAGGTTCGTCGGTGAGAGTAGGGTCTCGATTTCGGGGCTCGGGGCCACCTATAAGGGTGGGGCGCCTCCCCTGGCTCCTCGATCGGACTGTATTCTCATCCGAGTCACGGCACCAAATTGTTATGGAGGAATTTGGGCAACAAATAGGTCAGACACTGTTGCTCAAGTCAATCAGCAATTTTATTGATTACAGCAAGCGTAGCGATGAGGCAATGCAGCGCTGGGCGACAGGGGGGGGGGTTTTCACCGTCCCGCCAACTGCCGCGCTTTTCTGCTTCAGACCCTTCTTCTTATACGGTTCTGTTTCCGGGATCAAGGGTAGTACTCTGCGCATATCCTGTCTTGTTGCTGGGGCTTCTTTTGCTTCTGCTACGTCGGCGGCTTCAGGGTTCTGGAACATATTGCTTAACATATCTTTACATAGCATACATCCTGTTTCCGCATCCTACATTATGAACAAAACATGTTTATAACAGTGACAAAGCGGTGGAGGGGACCGAGGGTGGCAGAGGGGACAGTGGGGGGTGGCAGGGGGGCGGCAGAGGGGACAGCTGCGCCCCCCAAGGAGGGGGCAAAAGGGATCCCGGGAGGGCATAGGGGCCACCCCAGGAGGCCACAAGTGCCACGAGGTCCCCGCCACCTCCCCTGATCCCTCCCCAGCTGCTGGAGGCTCTATTGGCCGTGGTGGCCACCCTGGGCGAGCTGGCGGCTCCCGTGACCGCGCCACGCCAGGACCAAGTGGCCGCTCGTGTCCCCAAGGTCCCCGCACGCAGCCCTGAGCAGATTCACCGCGACCCGCGCGCGGAGAAGCCGAAAGTGGGCGGGGCCTGGAGGTGAGGAAATGGGGGCGGGGAAAGGGGCGGGGCCAGCAATGGGAGCGGCTGGAGGGGAGACAAAGGGGCCCTTCGGGGATATCGGGGGGTTCGGGGACCCTGGGGGTCTGAAATGATCCCAAGTCCTGCTGGATCCCAAGGAATGACCCAAATGCTTTCAAATCCCGGATCCTGGATCCTAAAAATTCCCAAACTCCAGATATCAAATGCTGCTGGATACCCAAACCCCAATGCTAAAATGATCCCAAATCCCAAATTCTGCATCCCAAAAGCCCTGAGATCCCAAATGCTGCCGGGTGTGAGGTATTAAATTTGAAGAATTAGGGATTTTAGGAAAGTTAAGATAATAGTTGCTGAAATAGCTAAAGTAGGTGGATAAGCTTTGCTTGCAGTTAACAGAGCCCAGATCATAGATAAGCTATCCCAGATTTAGTAACTCACTGCTTGTCAGCTTTATGTTTATGTAGCTGTGAGTATAACAAAAACCAAAATGCAGTAAATAAGATATAACTGCAGACTTCCTGCTTAAAGAACCCATTGAACACAGGAAACTATAAGTTCTACCAAGGATTCATTTGTCACAAATGCATTGAAAAAGTAGAAAGGTCAGAACGAGAAACTCATCTTACTTCCTCATGTTTAGTGACCCCTCCCCAGAATAGAACCCCGACTCATTGTAGGAAAAAAACTACGCATGCTTAATAGCCTCTTTGCCAATTAGCATATGAAGCGAAGAATAGGAGTTGACAAAGGTATGAATATGTACTTGTATTTTAAGTATTCAACACTTCTGTAAAAAAAAGGCTTTGTAATTACCTGTAAATTTTGCAGCGGGTATTAGGGCTCTATCCCGCGTGCAGCCCAGCCGTAATAAACATACACTTTCTAACTTGAAACTCTTAAGAGAGTTTTTGTCCGTCACAGTTAGGTATCAATACTAGATCAATACCCATATTTTTTTTAATAAATCACTCAACACAGCCGAAGAGGGTTGGGGGTTTTTCCTTTTTGGAGGCAGTCAAAGCCATTGCACTGCTGCTCCTAATTCGGGGTAGGAGAACTGACGGCTTTCCTCTGAGCCGGTGGCAGCGAACACGCAGGGCTGGGAAAGGCGGGCCGGGAGCTGCGGAGAACTTGGTTTGTGTTTTCAGATCAATGCCGCCTCGGGCCCGGGCCCGTCCCAGGGCTGTTGCTCATCTCCGCCTTTCCCCTCACACAGCCCGGGGGGCGCGGAGAGCGCGGGCCGAGGCTGGGCCGTGTGCACAGCCCGCCGCTGGCTGCGATTGGGCGATTGTGCCGTCACTCATCATTCTGGCGCGCTGATTGGGCAGAGCGGGGCCAAGCACGGCCCCGGGGCCGCCCCCTGCCCGGGCGCCCCTGGCGCAGCAGAGCCGCCCTTGGCGGAGCGTCTGTGCGGGCCCGGGAGCGGCGGCAGCGGCCGGAGCCCGGTGAGGCGGCGGCGGAGCTCGGAGGCGGCCCCAGCGCAGGTGGGAGCCGCGCTGGGTTCTGCCGGGGCTCGGGGCTGGCTGCGGGCCGAGGGGGCGTCCGGGGGCTCTGGCGGGTTCCTTGTGCCGTGTCCGCCCCGTGTTGCCCGTGGCCTGAGGGCGCTGCGGGAGCGGCTGCCCGCGGTCTCTTGCCGCTGGGGCCTCGGCAGGAGCCGGTGCCGGAGCAGCGCTGCCTCGTCCCGCTTCCTGTGGGTAGCACGGAGGTGGCTGCCCTGTCCCCGGGAGTGTGCGGGAAAATTCCCGTGTCCAGAGGTTTCTGTCCCCAAAGGAGACAGAGGAGTCCTGTAAAAGTGACTTTCTTCCTGAACAAAGGGAGAGGGCATGCGGCATTTGCCATGTGGTCTCTCCAGTTGTTGTATTACTCAGCCTCCTTTTTATCCTAATTTTGCCTTCTGCATCTCCCTCTCCCTTTGCCCAGTGGCGAAGGTACTTGGAAAGTTCACACTTCCCGATCTGCCTACTGCGTGTCCTCGTTAATATGCACTCCCCCTTTTATATTACATCCGATATTCATGGCGCTGTTCATCTTTGTTCTTCTTCTCGATGTTCAGGAATTTAGCAGGATCTTGGCTGAGCAGCAGTCTGTGTCAATGAGTAATATTTTCTGAAACTGATGGTTTCTCCCTTTACTTCCTTATCTCCAAGTCCCTGACCCTATCTCCAAGCAGATTCACTGTTTGACTCTGTTCTTTCTTATTGGTTCCTGTTTGGATTTGGGATTATTCTCAGTGACCTCCTTCCCTGTCCTTTTGGAGCCGTTTGTGGCTCAGGAGGCCTGGCTGCCACCTGCATCCCCTTGCTCCCCTGCTGAATGAGTTGCGCTCAGCAAGGTGTCTGTGCATGGTCAAAAGATGAGAGTTGCTGTAGCACAGAAGAGGAGAAAGAGCATTCGTTTAACCCATGGTGTGCCAGGGAACCACGAACCTGTGTCGCATTCCCATCCTTTCCACGTTTGGACTGGAACATGGGCTGCTTTCTTATTTCCTTTGTTACTGTTTCACCACTTTCCGGTTTTCATCTGCTTGCAAACAGGATCTCAAAATTGTCTCAGCTCCTTTTTAGTCCTGGTTAACGTTACTGCTGAGATTCCCCTGACCCTTTCTGGGTCAATACACCACAAACTTTCAGTCAAAATATATCCCAAGTATTTAACCTTTTTCTCCACCATTTGTGGTTTTTTGGTTTTTTTTTGTTTGTTTTTTTTTGTTTTTTTTTTGTTTTGGTTTTGGTTTTTTTTTTTGTTTGTTTGTTTTTTGTTGTTGTTGTTTGTTTGTTTGTTTGTTTTAATACTGAAAGATACTTTTTAGCCTGAAAATTGAGCCATTTCACAGAGGCTTCTTCTACCACTTCGTCTTGTCCTCCTTACTGGAGCAAGTCATCCACATCCTGTGTTAACCCAATCCCTGGGGGTGAGGTAAATTTTCCCTTCTAACCCTTGTTCCCACTCAAAGGCCAGCTACTATTCAGCATCCTGTGTAAGTGGGCATCCCCAGAAAGCATCTTTTACATCAAGTGCTCAATGGTAGCGGTGTGAGGAGGGATCCTGGTTGCAGATGGTGTAAGGATCTGAGACTGTGGGGTGCCTCGGTTTAATAATCTCATTTCTAATTCTTAGATGCTGCAGCATTCTGTAGATTCCATCTGATTTCTTGATTGGCAGCATTGGAGCATTCCAGGGAGAGATGCCAGGCTCCAAAAGCCCTGCCTTTAAGAGGGGCTCAATGCCAGGCTGTGAGCCCTTCCTTCCCTCCCTTGGAATAGGGTATTGCTTTTAGACACCACTTGTCCTGGTTGCTTGAGAGTAATTTGGAGAGGCTGGGTGTCTGATTTTCACTATTTCCCTGGGGCTGCCCACACTTCAGCATCGGCCTTGTCAGACATTTGACGCAAAATTACCCCAGAACTAGCAATGGCAATGTCTCTGCCAGGTGCTTGTGGCCGAGCCCATCCCCTGGGTGCTGGGGCCCGCTTGGGCCCTGGGGTTGATCCCTCAGGGGCTGTAGAAACTCTCTCATGGCCTTTGGCTTCACCTTGCCCTTTTCCTCACCTCTTCTTGCATTCACTTGCTGTGCCTTTGTGACCAGCTGCTCCAGGGGCTTCTTGTGCCACTGCTGCAGCCCCCCTGACTGCCTGTGGGTGCTCATCCTCTGACAGCAGCTGAGCTCTCTGCAAGGGCATTCCTTTCTCCAGTGACCCAAACAAAATCCTTCAAAGATGATCTTGATCCTTGCATGAATAACCCCCATTTCCCAGATGTTCCTTCCTGCTCCTGGTCCTTGTGCTCGCCCTGCCCTCCCCAGCCCCTATCCCAGAGGCGGTGCCTGTCCTGCTGCAGTGTCCCAAGGCGGCTCCCCCGGCGGGCAGGGCTGGCAGCTCCACGGGGCCGGGCAGCGGCCGGGGCGTCCCGCAGCCCCCTGGGGGCCGGGGGCCACTGCCGGCCCTGCCCGAGGGGTGGTGGGGTCAGGCAGCGCCCGGCGCTGAGCCCCGGCTGCCCCACAGCCCCGGCCCGGCCCCGCAGCTCCCCACAGGCCCCCAGCCCGTGCTCCCGGTGCCGCACCTCTGCGCTCACTCCTGCTGCTCCCCAGCACAGAGAAACCCCCTGAAATCCTGACCTCCTTGTTTCCCTGTCCTGGAAACCGGGGATACAAAGGATCTGGGTCAGTTGGCAAATTGAGAGGATAAGACCCTGATGAAAAACATCCCAGTGCTCACTATGTTTCTCTTCCTCCTCTTTTCCATCATCCTTTTTCCTACCACAGAGATTCCTCCTGCTGCTTCTTGCCTTAACCCTATTCCTGCACAGTCGCCTTCACCCTAACCCTTCCCAGCACACCAACACCATCCATCCCTGGTTGTCTAAATCCATTCTCAACTTCCCTTATTGCCCCTCTGGGTGTCCATGTCCTTTAAATTACCTCTGGGAGAATGTGCAAACTGCCTCAACATTCTCCCAAGGGACCCTTCAGAGATATTTTGAGATCATCATCCCTTTTGCTGTGAACCATTCCTGGCTTTCCCTTTTCCACCCTCCATGTGTTCCCTGCCATGTTTGCTCCCTGAAGGTGCCAGTGTCCTCACTGATGAGATTTTCAGTGCTCTCTCCCTGGTGACTCTTCACAGCCCCCCCTGATCTGTCACTCGTCTGTCTCCTGGACACTCTCGGGTACCCAATCAATCCCCGGTGCCGCCGCCACCCAAGGGAGCCCATCACCCAAACTGGGTGAGGCACCTTCAGCTCCACTCACTGCCCGCTGTCCCAGACTGTGGAAGGAGTTCCAGAGGAGCCCCAAGGTGTGTGGAAAACTTGACATCACCAGAGGTTTGTGTCCACAAAGAAGACAGAGGAGTCCTGTAAAAGTAATTTCATCCATTAAAAAAAGGGAGAAGCCATCCGATATTTCCCATGGGGCCTCTCCAATTGTTGGAGGATGCAGCCTCCTTTTCTTCCTAATTTTTCTGGTCACATCTCTCTCGTCCTTTCTGCATTCACTGACGTACTCGAGAGAAACAGACTTCCCAATTCCCCTACTACATATCCCCCTTATTATGCACCCCACTTCTGTATAGGTAACGATATCCACAGCTCTGTGAGGTCTTTGTTTTTCTCGAAGTTCATCAATTTATCAGGACCTTGGCTGAGCAGCAGTCTGTGTGGTCAGTTAGTAACATTTTCTGGAGCTGATGGCTTCTTCTGTGCCTTCCTTATGTACAAGTGCCTGGCCCTATCCCCAAGCAGATTAACAGCGTCTGTTTGTAAAGACACTTTGCTCTTCTTCCTTTCCTGGGGGTGCCCCGTTTGCGGGACATTCCCCCTAGAGCATGGGGCACCGCCGTGAGGGGAATTTGGGGAGGTGGGAGGGGGGAGCGCCAAGGCCGGGCCCCCCCGCGCTGTCCTGGCGGGAGCGGCTGCAGCGGGGACCGAGTGCGGGCGGGAGCGGCCGAGAGCCCAGCGCTGCCCCAGCCCGACCTGCCCCAGCTCCATCCCTGCCCCTGCGGTGGGATGCTGTGGGTTTGGGGGGAAGAGGGAGCCGGCAGTGGGTGCTGGGCCTGGGGGCAGGAGGAGAAGGGAAGGAGAAGCAGGGTTGAGGAACAAAATGTTGATGCACATGGGAGGAGAGGGTGGGATTGTGCAGGAGAAAGAGGAATAGTGGGAGGAAGAGGAGTGTGAGGAAGAGTAGGGACACAGGAGAAGTAAGAGCAGGAAGAGGAGGCACCACAAGGTTCCAGCCCTCCCTGTATCTGCAGCCTCCCCCCAGCCCCAGGAGTGTTTCCCTCCCCACATGCAGCAGGTGACCAGGGAGGGGAATCCATGATTTTCATGGGAGTGAATCTTGGTGTTTCTGAGCTTGATTGAGCTAAATGTTGATGCTTTGGGTTTTTGCAAGGGGCTGAATCTTTTAGAGGTTTGGGGATGTTTGGGGAGTTTTTGATCTGTGTCTTGATGTTTGGAGTACTTTTGGGATGAATCTTCTTCCTTTGGACGTTCTTACAGACCAGTGTGACAATTCTTACATGTCCTGGGGCGACTGTGTATCCCCAATCGTCTGTTGGGTGCAGGGGGGAGGGCAAGCGCGGTTTGTTTTTCCCAACAGGAAAACTCTGCTCATCGGAGTGACCTTGAAGCGGGGGAGCTGGAACACGGCAAGACGAAAGAAGCTCTGTTGTTTTTTCCCCGGCAGTTAGTTAGTTTCGTGCTAGCGTAGTTAGATGCTGGAGAATAGCTGAAGCTTTTTGCCTTTTTTTTCTTTTTCTTTTTTTGTCCTTTTTTCCTTCCTTTTTGCTTTTTTTGCCCTCTCCTCGGAACTGTCCTAACCTCTCCAGACTAAGGACCTGGGGGAAGCACCGGGGGCCTCCACAGGGGACCCACCCCACCAAGACCAGCCGTGCACATCTCCTTTTCTCGCAACGTCAGCGGAGACGGAGCGGTGGAGCACAGTGACAACCCTCAAGAGGAGACTTTCTTTAAGTTTGTTATCCCTCCGTAAGCGGCACGAAGCTCTTATCATCGGGTATTGTGCTGGGAGTGCTTTGCCTGTTTAATAAACAGGTTTTTTCCACTTCTCTCTGAGGAAATCTTTTTTCCCAAACCGGTTGGAGGAGGGGAGGGGGGCCCCGTGGGAGGGTTTCTCCCAAAATCTGCCTGAAACCACCACATTACATTACCAATGACTTCCTGAGATAACTTGTGCAAGGAAGAGCCTCCAGCCTAAGGCACTCTCCTCTTATTCTTTTCCCCAAAGCAGGATTTTTCATTCCCAAGGAGTGGCCGGATGGAGGAGGAGGAAAAGCCCCGGAGATGCCGCACGAGGAGCGGCTGCAAACCCAGCGCAGGGAGCTGCGAGGAGGAAAGACCCCCCCTGTGCCAGGAGGGCGGCCGGAGATCCAGCCAGAGCTCAGAGCTGGTGGAGAAGCCTCATGGAGGGGAGAAGCCCCACAAGTGCTTGGAATGTGGGAAGGGTTTCAGCTGGAGATCCAGTCTGATCGAGCACCAGGTGATCCACACTGGGGAACGGCCCTATGAGTGTGGGGAATGTGGGAACAGCTTCAGGTATAGCTCCAGCCTGAGGAAACACCAGAGGATACACACTGGGGAGAAGCCCTACGAGTGTGGGGAATGTGGGAAGAGCTTCAGAGGCAGCTACAGCCTCATCCAGCACCAGGTGATCCACACTGGGGAAGGGCTCTACACCTGCTTGGAATGTGGGAAGAGCTTTGGATATAGCTCCAACCTGAGGAATCACCAGCGGATCCACACTGGGGAGAGGCCCTACGAGTGTCCTGAATGTGGGAAGAGATGTCAGACCAGCTCCAGTCTCCTTGTACATCAGCGGATTCACACAGAGGAGAGGCCCTTCCGCTGCCCCGACTGCGGGAAGGGCTTCAAGCACAACTCTGCCCTCACTGTCCACCAGCGCATCCACACCGGGGAGAGGCCCTACGAGTGTCCCGAGTGTGGGAAGAGCTTCTTACAGAGCTCTACCATGACCCGACACCAACGGAGGCACCGCTAAGGGAAGCCCTGTGAGTGCCCCGAGAGCGGGAAGAGCTTCGTGCGCTGCTCCAGCTCCATCCCCCGTGGGAGGATCGGCCTTGGATGATTCCCAGTGATCCCCTTTGGGCAGAGCCCTGCTGATCCGTGGTCCTGGTGATCCGTGTTGGGAAGACAACTGGCTGGGATATTCCACATCTCCCTGGCTCCCCATGGGCACCTGGATCAATGCAGGGGCAGGAACATCCATCAGGACACAGACTGACGTTGGGAATTCCTTGGGCAGAGCAGATTTGTTGACTTTCAACCCCAGAAAATCTTTTGCATTCAATCCTATCATCTGGGGGCATCAAGGAATACTGCATGGTCTTGGAGATCTTTACGAACCTCAGGGATTCCATGATTTTTATTTCCTATTGCCCAAGGCTGTCTTGCACAGCCAAATACTGATGGACTGGGGCCAGGACCGAGGTTTTGGAGACAGTGGGGTGGAAACCCCTCCAAAAATGGTTCTTCCATCCCAGCCAAACACATGGATCCTCAGCTGGCAGAGACACAACAATCCTTTTTTTCTGACCTTGATTTGTTTTTCATTTCTCTTCATCACTTTAAATGTCCAACATTGTGGTAAAAATAAAGAGATTGAACTGGGACATGGGTGAGGACATGGGGGACATAGACATGGTGGGACATAGACATGGAGAGTGACATGGAGCACATGGACGTGGACAGGGATGTGGCCATTCATGGGGACATGAGGGGAAATGGGCACAGATGGAGATGTGGGGGACAATGACAGGGATGGATTTGTGGTGGGGAGACAGCCATGGGTGAGGACATGGTGGGACATGGCCAGTGACATGTGGGGACATGGCCATGGCTGGTGCCATGGGGGGAACTTGCAGGGGCTGTGGGGGATGCTGGGTTTGAGGGAGTTGAGGGTTCCTGGGTGGGACTTGGGGCTTGCTGAGGGCTTTGGGGAGCCCAGAGCTGGGAGACCCTGGCAGAGGTTGTGGGGCAGCTGCTCAAGGACCCCCTGAGCTGGACCCCCAGCTGGGCATTGGGCTCCTGGAAGGGAATGAAGGTCCTTGTCCCCAGGAGGGAAATCCCAGCAGCCCCAGGGTATTGGGGGCAGCTGAGAGGCCACAACATGGAGGGGAAAGCCAGACAGAGCTGTCCCCCTCCAAAACTGCACCCCAAAAATCCCAAGCTCAGGGACTCCTCCCAGGAAAAAGCTGTCAGGAGGTGCCTGAATTGAGGGAAAGGGAGATGGGACCTCAGAGTGAGCAGGAGGGGCCTGGAACCTCCAAAACCAAGCATGATGGACAGGGCTGGTGGAATGGGGGGCAGAGGGGAAGGGGTGGAAGAGCAGGGAAGAGGAGGGGGCTAAAACCCCCAAATTGCTTTGGGAAGGGTCCCACTCCTCCTCCTTTCTAATCCCCAAGATGGCGCTGGGGCAGTGCTGGACTCTGGGCCTGGCGGTGCCCCCCCTGCCGCGAGAGCTCCTGCTGGCCCTGGAAGCAGCTCAGCTGGCTGTGGGCAGGGTAGAAATCCATCACGGAGCAGAGCAGGCGGCCGGGACCGGTCTGGGAGCTCGAGGGCAGCAGCGAGATGGAATCGCTGAGGGGAACTGGGAGAGAGCGGGGAGCGGTGGTGTGGCATTGAGAGGGACTGGGAATGGACTGGGACTGGGCTGAGAGGAAGTGGGAGGGACTGGGAGGAACTGGGAATGAAGCGCGCGGCACTGGGAGGCCGAATCCAGCGCGGGGCACTCGGCGCTGCTGGTCTGCCTAGCAACTGATGAGTCATCAGAGAGGCGCGCTCTGATTGGCTAATAGGCGTCAGCTCCACGCACGACCTGGATAGACACGCGAGGAAGAACTGGGAGAGACTGGGACGGACTGGAATGGACTGGGAGAGCCACGGGTGTCTCTGAGAAGGGCAGGAGGCCCCGGGGATGGACACAAGGAGGGCTGAGGGCTCTGGGCTGATTCCCAGGCAGGTTTTGAGGCGCTCCAGGGTCATTGCCAGGGCAGTGCCCCACGGGACACGCTCTGCCCCACGCTCACCTCCGCGCTCCACGAGGAACGGGCTGGACAACTCGTAGTTGTGCCGGCAGTGCCTGTCCGCCGCAGCCCGTCTGTACTCCCTCCATCGCGGGTCGCTGTTCCAGGACCTGGCAACTTCTCCCCACAGGAGGTGTCCCCCACCTACAGCCCCACATCGCTGCCCAAGGGCAGGAGCTGCTCCCGGTTGTCGCTGTTCCTGTCCACGACCCTCCCCCGCTCGGTGCCGTTCATGCAGTGCCAGCCGCACTTCAGCATCTCCTGGAACAGCCCTGTGTGTGCAGGACACAGGTGCGGGGGTGCCCGCAGCAGCCCAGAGTAGCCAAGAGCTCCGGGGCAGCCCCGACTCCGCAGCCCCAGGGGAGTCCGGCTGAGGAGCTCGGGGCGCTGTGGGGCTGGCTGGCACCTGGGGAGTCATCAGCGCCCTGCGCTCTGATGGGGTCAATTATTTTAGTGCCTTCTCTGATGGGCTGAGGAGAGGCCCGGCAGTGGAGAGAAGGATCGGGACAGATCCCGCCCCGAGCAGCGGCGCGGCCACAACAGAGCCAGCCTGGGCACAGGGAGGGAATTTATTACCAACCAAATCACAGCAGCACCAGGAGAAGGGCAAGAAATGTCTCCAACACCTTCCCCACAGCCAGCGGGGATCAGCAGGAGCACGGATCAGCAGGGTTCTGCCCAACGGGGCTCACTGGGGATCATCCAAGGCCGATCCTCCCACGGGGGATGGAGCTGGAGCAGCGCATGAAGCTCTTCCCGCTCTCGGGGCACTCGCAGCGCTTCCCTTAGCGGTGCCTCCGTTGGTGTCGGGTCGAGTGAGAGCTCTGGGAGAAGCCCTTCCCACACTGCCCACACTCGCAGGGCCTCTCCCCGCTGTGGATCCTGTGGTCCTTGATGCGCTGCGAGTTCTTGCTGAAGCTCTTCCCACATTCCAAGCACCAGCAGCGATGTCCCTTAATTTGGATCTCCTGGTGCTGGATCAGGTGGGAGCTCAGGCTCGAGCTCATTTCACATTCCAAGCACTTCTAGGCTGTCTCAGTTTGAGAGATGATTTAAAAGAGGAAACTCTGGAGTGATGATAATAATAATCACATGTATCTCTCTATCTATAAAAGCACGTACTGAACTCTGGATACAGCAATGTGCACGTAGGAGAGCAGTGGAGAGGCTGAACGGACACCAGGGGAGATGTGGAATGTACGGACAGAGCAAACCCTCCAAGGGCTTTAACCTGATTCCCAGCTTTTCTGTGTTTCAAGGGCTTTGACTGCTGGATTTGAAAGATATGAGATCTCACAGTGAAAAGCAGAGCAGTCTGGAATCAGGCCCTGCTGTTGGAGTCAATGTGGACTTGTCATATCTCATTTTTGAAAATACATTGAATTAAAAACTCCATTACCCATAACCTTTCCCAGCCCATCCCTCCTCACACATAACAAAATACAATGGAATTCTTTCCAAAGGATAAAATATAAAGTTAAATGAACATTGAAAATCTTCCCTCATAAAAGCCACCCTGAGAAACTCCAGAATAATGGTGTGTGTCTAGAAAAACTTGCTTTGGGTGAGAACAAGAGGATACAGCGCCAGCTCCCTCAGCTACCCCTCACAGGATTTGTGCTCCAGACCCTTCACCAGCCTTGCTGTCCTTCTCTGGACATGCTCAAGCATCTCAAGATCCTTCCTAAATTGGGGGCCCAGAACTGGACACAGCACTCGAGGTGCTGCCTCACCAGTGCTGAGCACAGGGGAAGAATCACTGCCCTGCTCCTGCTGGCCACACTCCTGCTGATCCAGGCCAGGTGTCTTTGGCCTTCTTGGCCACCTGGGCACACTGCTGGCTCGTGTCCATAATATTATATTCCAGAGAAGCAAAAGATGACTGGGCTGAGTAAAAACAGAATTTTCTTTTGAATAGTAATAAATGGGATAATTTAATAAGAGACTAGTGGTTAAACTGTACTTTTTATGGAACTTTTTCATTCTACGATCTAAGATCGTGGAGTGCCTGTGTTTAATAGTTTCACCTACTATTCTCAGGTCCTGCACTGTAAGTGACAGGATAGCAGTGTTATAGGGGGACACAGACGATTCCAAAAGACTCACCTTGAGTTCAGCAACAGGCTGCAAGCCCTTCCTTTCTTCCCTTGAAAGAGGCAATTGCCTTTTAGACACCAATTGTCCAGATCACTTCAAAGTCATATGGAGACCCTCTGTATCCCGTTTTCCATCTTTCCCTGGGACTGCCACACCTCTGGGTTCACTCCAGCATTTGCAGCACAGTTAGCCTCCCCATTACCCCTGACAACACTCACTTGAGTTCTCAACTCCAGTCATCAAATTCCTTCCCAGCCAACCACAATCACAACTAGGAATAATCAGGAACTCACGCTTTTCAAACCCACCTCACACATTCAGCAAACTCTCAGGGGTGTCCCGGTGTTACTTTTATTTGCTGGAAAACTCAAATTAGCACACACATCTTTAACCACGTATGAAAACAACATTTAAACAATTGTTCTCCCTTTGGCATGAAATTCAAATTACAGTAAAAGATCCTGACACAAGGAACAACCCATTCCTAATGTTTCATTCTTTCCCAGTTGCTGTCCTGGTGGCCATCCCCTTCCCTGTGGTCCTGGTGCTCCCTGCACTTTTTCCTGTCAAGTGTTGTAAAAATTGCCATTATAATTGCCTCTATCTTTACCTTTTCCTCATCCCTTCTTTCATATCTGTCTATCCAATTGATCCAGGCACTTATTCTGCCCTTCTTCCAGCCCACCTGCTGCTGCCTGTGGGTGCTCATTCTCCCACAGCTCAAAATCCCTGGTTTCCTAGTGATTTCCTTGTGACCCAAACAAAGTGTTTGTGTATCAGACCAAGCTCTGAGGACACATTATCTCTCCTATTGTAATAGCAGAACAACTTGCTGTACCTTACAGTGCATGTCAGAGCCGCTCCCCGTGCAGTGGCGGTGTCCAGAGCTGCCCCCAGCACACCCGTCCGCCCCTGGGCCACTCTCCTGGCACCACAAGCTCTGTAAAGCACCAGGGGCTGGCTCGGCTCAGCTCAGCCGACGGGGCACAGCCAACGATGCCAGAGGGACGGGCAGGTGGCCGGCGCTTACTGCTCCCTCCTGGAGCCGGGGGCCGCTGCAGCCCCTGCCCGCCGAGGTTGTGGCCTTGGGCACCTCCTGGAGCTGAGCTCCGGCTGTCCCACAGCCTCAGGTCACTCCTGCACCCCTCCCACAGGTCCCCAGCCCATGCTGCCGGTGCCAGGCTCTTGTTCCCAGCCTCGGCACTCCTCACTAGAGAGGAACCCCCTTACAACACCCAAATCCTCCACCCTCCTTCTATGATGACCTGGGGAGGGGTTGGGGTGTAAGAGGAATACTTCCCTGTTTTCCCTGTCCTGGAAGCTGGGAACACAAAAGGCTTGCAGCTGGCCGTGTATTAGACTGCAGATTTTGAAGATAAGGCAGAGAACTTCCCAGTCTTTCCTTATGGCATAGCCTCCCGCTGCTATTTGCCTTAACCCTATTTCTCCACACTCCCCTTTGACCAATCCTTTCCCAAAACAACACCATATTTCTCCCTTTGGGCACCGCTTGCCAAAACCCTTTCTCAGTGCCTCTTATTGCCCACTCTGGATGCCCATGTCCTTTTAACTAACTCTGGGAGAACGTGCAAACCATCTCAACATTCTCCTAAAGGACCCTTTTGAGGTATTTTGGGATCGTCATCCCTAGAGTGGAGACCCCTTTCTTGAGTTTCCTTTGTTGCCCACCCTGGGGGTCCTGCCATGTTTTCTTCCCCAAAGCTGAGATTTGCTGAGACCCTTCTCAACTTTCCCTCGCGGTTCCCTCTGTGCATCCATGTCCAGTGGTGCTTTCCTGTGGATGCTCCACAGACCCCTGCTCCACCTCTCATCTGTCTCCTGGACAGTCTCGGGTACCCCATCAATTGCCCGGTGCCAGCCAGCGCCAAAGGGAGTTGGTCACCAAAACTGGGTGAGGCACCTTCAGCTCCTCTTGCCGTGTGTCATCCCCAGATGGTGGAAAGATCCTGGACTGGGTCCCCAGTTGTCAGGAAAATCCACAAACACCAGATGGTAATGTCCAAAAAGGAGACAGAGGAGTCCCTTCCACTTTATTAGAATAAAGGGAGAGAATCCACTGGGGCACATGCCCACAAGGTTTTCCCTCTTGAGGTTTCCAAAGATGCACCCTCCTTTTATCCTAAATTCTGGCACACAGTGAGCACTGTGCAATGCAGCTCTGAGCTGCTGGCAGAGAGGGAACCAGGGCTGTGCCTGAGGGTTGTGCTTGAGCAGTGAACTGCTTTGGAAGGGTGCAGAAGGGGTTTGGTAGACAATCTGTGTTTTCTTTATCAATTTCTGAAAGAAAGACGCAATGTAGCTTCACTCAGCAAGAGCACATGCAGGACTTATTGATAAAACGCTTGTGTTTGATTCCAAGGAAAGGAAGGCGAGGCACTGGGAAAATGTTCAAATGTCACAAATAGGGCTTAATCTTACAAATTCCTGTAGCTTGAACAGACAGTGCTGAACCCTGTATTCTCCCATTGCAGTGATTCATGTGTGCAAGTGTCTATCTTAGCCCTGAGAATAAAGAGAGAGGTTCTGTTAAGAAGGTAGCTGGAATGCATTCAAGGCAAGAAAGGGGTTTTAGAAGGCACTTGAGCAGCAAAGGAGAATTTGAGGAATGGGAATGTCCCCCAAACAACCGTGTCAGGGACCAGAGCTGTGTCCGAGGCCCTGCCGTATTTGATCCATGTGTGGTGTTTTCAGGTAGATTTTGGGAGAAACCCTCCCACAGGGCCCCCTCCCCTCCCCCAACTGGTTCAGGAAAAGACTTCCTCAGAGAGAAGTGGAAAAAACCTGTTTAATTAACAGGCAAAGCACTCCCAGCACAATACCCGATGACAAGAGCTTCGTGGCGCTTACGGAGGGATAACAAACTTAAAGAAAGTCTCCTCTTGAGGGTCGTCACTGTGCTCCACCGCTCCATCTCCGCTGACGTTGGGAGAAAAGGAGATGTGCAGGGCTGGTCTTGGTGGGGTGGGTCCCCTGTGGAGGCCCCCGGTGCTTCCCCAGGTCCTTAGTCCGGAGAGGTTGGAACAGTTCCGAGAAGAGGGCAAAAAAGAAAAAAAGGAAGGAAAGAAAAACAGGGAAAAAAAAAAAAAAAAAAAAAGGCAAAAAAGCTTCAGCTATTCTCCAGTGTCTAACTACGCTAGCACGAAACTAACTAACTGCCGGGGAAAAAACAACAGAGCTTCTTTCATCTTGCCGTGTTCCAACTCCCCCGTTTCAAGGTCACTCCGATGAGCAGAGTTTTCCTGGGGAAAACAAATGGCGCATCCCTTCCCCCTGCACCCAACAGACGACTGGGGATACACAGTCACCCCAGGACATCTTCCACCCCTTATCCCCATGTTGTCGACTTACAGACAGAAGCAATGTATATTACACATAAAACTTCCATCCATTCTCCCCACAAAAAAGAATACAAGCAATACCCATCATGCTCCTGTCATGTTCCACACTGAGCCACTGAATCCAGGCCCCAGGCTGCAGGGCAGCAGGATTCCTCTCTCACTTACTCATACCTTCAACACTTGCTCATACTTTCAACACTTAACACATACCCTCTCACTTATGTATTTCCTTCTATTTCATTCTGCGTGGTTTAATGTACAGACAATGGCAATAGCATTTAGCAGACAGTGATGTTTATAAATGATTCTCACTCAACAATCAGATCTCCCTGAGGTACACATCGTGTTGTTTTATCTTTCTGCATTATCCACCATGTGCAACCTGGTCCCTGAGCAAAGACAACCCCACGAATGGGTTTGTCTGAACTTGAGGCAGACTTGATCCACACTGTCTTCCCTAACAGACTTCTGACATGCACCACTGGGACTTTATCTCCATCTATTGTATGCAGAGGCTCAGCCTGGGCAGGGCCTGCTCGGTTGGTGGAGCCTCGGGTGTTGACCAACCAGGTGGCCTTTGCCAAATGTTGCTCCCAATTCTTGAAAGATCCCCCCCCCAATGCTTTCAACTGGGTTTTTAACAATGCATTGTGCCTCTCCACTTTGTCTGCAGCGGGTGCATGGTAGGGAATATGGTACACCCACTCAATGCCATGTTCCCTAGCCCAGGTGTTTATAAGGCTGTTCTTGAAATGAGTCCCATTGTCTGACTCAATTCTCTTGGGGGTACCATGCTTCCACAGGACTTGCTTTTCAAGGCCCAGGATGGTGTTTCAGGCAGTAGCATGGGGCACAGGGTAGGTCTCCAACCATCCAGTGGTGGCTTCCACCATGGTCAGCACACAGCGCTTGCCTTGGCGGGTTTGGGGAAGGGTGATGTAGTCAATCTGCCAGGCTTCCCCGTACTTATTCTTGGACCATCGCCCGCCATACCATAGGGGCTTCACCCGCTTGGCCTGCTTGATGGCAGCACACGTCTCACAGTCGTGGATAACCTGAGAAATACTGTCCATGGTTAGATCCACCCCTCGGTCTCGGGCCCACTTATAGGTGGCATCTCTGCCCTGATGGCCTGAGGCATCATGGGCCCATTGAGCTAAAAACAACTCTCCCTTGTGTTCCCAATCTAAATCAATCTTTGACACTTCTGTTTTTGCTGCCCGATCTACCTGCTCGTTGTTTCGATGCTCCTCATTAGCTCTACTCTTGGGGATGTGGGCATCTATGTGGCGGACTTTCACAGGTAGTCTCCCTACCCTGGTAGCAATGTCTTTCCACTCCTTAGCAGCCCAAATTGGTTTCCCTCCACGCTGCCAATTAGCCTCTTTCCACCTCTTCAGCCATCCCCACAGAGCATTGGCTACCATCCATGAATCGGTATAGAGGTAGAGCCTCGGCCACCCCTCTCTTTCAGCAATATCCAAGGCCAATTGAACAGCCTTGAGTTCTGCAAGTTGACTTGATCCACCCTCTCCTTCAGTGGCCTCAGCAACCTGTCATGTGGGGCTCCACACGGCTGCTTTCCACTTCCGGTTCATCCCTACAATACGACAGGAACCGTCAGTGAAAAGGGCATAATGCGTCTCCTCTGCTGGCAATTGGTTGTATGGTGGATCCTCTTCAGCCCGTGTCACTTGCTCTTGTTCTTCATCTGTGAGGCCAAAATTTTCACCCTCAGGTCAATTGGTAATTATTTCCAAAATCCCAGGGCGATTCAGTTTACCCATACGGGCGCGCTGCGTAATAAGAGCAATCCACTTGCTCCATGTGGCATCAGCGGCATGATGGGTGGAGGGAACCTCCCCTTTGAACATCCACCCTAGCACAGGCAGTCGGGGTGCCAGGAGGAGTTGTGCCTCTGTACCAATCACCTCCGAGGTGGCTTGAACTCCTTCATAGGCTGCTAAGATTTCCTTCTCTGTTGGGGTGTAATTGGCTTCAGACCCTCTGTAGCTTCGGCTCCAGAATCCCAGTGGCCGGCCTCGAGTCTCCCCAGGCACCTTCTGCCAAAGGCTCCAGGACAGGCCATTGTTCCCAGCTGCTGACTAGAGCACGTTCTTCACATCTGGTCCCGTCCTCACTGGGCCAAGGGCCACTGCATGAGCGATCTCCTGCTTGATCTGGGCAAAGGCTTGTTGCTGCTCAGGGCCCCAGTGGAAATCATTCTTTTTGCGGGTGACCAGGTAAAGAGGGCTCACAATCTGACTATACTCGGGAATATGCATCCTCCAGAAACCTATAGCACCTAGGAAAGCTTGTGTCTCCTTTTTTTTTGGTTGGTGGAGACATCGCTGTAATCTTGTTGATGACCTCAGTGGGAATCTGCCATCGTCCATCTCGCCACTTTACTCCCAGGAACCGGATCTCATGAGCTCGTCCTTTAACTTTACTCTTCTTGATAGCGAAACCGGCTTCTGGGAGGATCTGGATGATTTCCTTTCCCTTCTCAAACACTTCTGCTGCTGTGTTCCCCCACACAATGATGTCATCGATATACTGTAGATGTTCTGGAGCCTCACCCTTTTCTAGCGCAGTCTGGATCAGTCTATGGCAGATGGTGGGGCTGTGTTTCCACCCCTGGGGCAGTCGGTTCCAGGTGTACTGCACTCCCCTCCATGTGAATGCAAACTGAGGCCTGCATTCTGCAGCCAGAGGAATGGAGAAAAATGCATTGGCAATATCAATCGTGGCATACCATTTTGCTGCCTTGGACTCCAGCTCGTACTGGAGCTCCAACATGTCTGGCACGGCAGCGCTCAGTGGCGGTGTCACCTCATTCAATGCACGGTACTCCACAGTCATTCTCCATTCTCCTTCAGATTTATGCACAGGCCAAATGGGGCTGTTGAAGGGTGAGTGGGTTTTACTAACTACCTCTTGGCTCTCCAGCTCTTGAATCATCTTATGGATGGGAATCACAGCATCTCGAGTTGTCTTATACTGTTGGCGGTGCACTATAGAAGTGGCAATTGGTACCTGTTGCTCTTGTACTTTCAGAGTCCTACTGCAGATGGATTCTCAGACAGTCCAGGCAAGGTGTTCAATTGCTGGATGCCCTCTGTCACTACAGCCGCTATCCCGAATGCCCACCTGAGTCCTTTCGGGCCTTTGAAATACCCACTTCGGAGGTAATCTATACCCAAAATGCATGGGGCCTCTGGCCCAGTCACAATAGGGTGTTTCTCCCACTCCTTTCCAGGCAGGCTCACATCTGCTTCCAGCAAAGTAAAATCTTGTGATCCCCCTGTCACGCCAGCGATAGAGACAGATTCTGCCCCTACATGTCTTGATGGCATTAATGTGCACTGCGCACCAGTATCGACCAAGGCCTCATATTTTTGTGGTTCTGATGTGCCAGGCCAACGAATCCACACAGTCCAAAATACACGGTTTTCCTTAGCCTCTACCTGGCTAGAGGCAGGGCCCCTCTAAGCCTGGTTATCCTTCTTTCCTTGAGCATATGTCTTAGAGGTTCCTTCAAGGGGGTCGGACACGTCATCATCGTCATACCTGGCAGTTCGGCTACGGGCAACTGGAGCCGCTTCCCTTTTGGTGGAACTCCCTCTTTGAGTCTTGACTTCCTTTAGTTCACGCACCCGTTGTGCCAGGGCTGCCGTAGATTTTCCATCCCATCTGTTCCTATTTTCTCCGCAATCCTGCAGGAAGAACCACAGCTCAGCACGTGGAGTGTATCCTCTCTCCCTAGCCGGGGAGCGTCTACGCTGGGTACCAGAACCTCTGATCTGTACTGCTGAGATTTGGAGAAGGTCCTCTCTAATCTCCTCCCTGAGCTTCTTATGATTCTCATCTATCTTATCCTCTAGTTTCTGTAGACGTGTTTCTACAGCTGCGATTCTGGCGTGCGTTGGGCCATGCACAGCATCTGCATATGCTCGGAGCTTCTTTGCCATATCAAGCACTGTTTCCTCCATGTCCTCCCACTTCATTACTGCTAAAGCAGAAGCATATTCTAATGGCCCGAGTCGTATAAGTTTTCGCCACATCACAGATGTACATGATACCAAGTCTGGGTTCCTAGTGTTTATATCATCTGAGAAAACCATTTCTGCCACTGCCATTTCTCTCAAGCGTTGAATCCCTTGTTCTATGGTCTTCCATGGGGTTTGCTGCATATAGAGATCATCTGCACACAAGTATCTTTCTGCCACACTTCCTAGGACCCGTATCCAGAGACTGCAAGGACTAGCCTCTCTCATCATCTCTTGGTCGATGACTGGATCATGTGACAGGGATCCCAGATGCCTCGCTTCAGTGCCGTCCAGAATTGTAGCCTCGCCTGCAGCATCCCAAAGACGGACTAACCAACTAATTATAGATTCATCAGGTTGTCGCCGGTAATCCTTTCTTAGGCCCCGAAGGTCCTTCAGGGAAAAGGAATCAATATTTGCTTCTGATCCTGTGCTAGAAGCTTTGGCTTCTGATTTTGGTGAAGGTCCTTCTCTTGGGTCATCATCGTCCACTGGTCGATCGGTTTTGACTGTGTGCTTCTTTGCCGGAGCAACTGCCAGGGGCTTAGGCTTACTGTCTGCTTTAGCTGCCAACTCAGGCTCAGGTTCTAGTCTAGCTGCTGGCTTCATAACTGGGGTGTTGGCTGCAGCCTGAGTGACTGGGGTAGCTGTTGATTTGTGTTCTTTCTCCCTTGCCTCTGTCTGCTGCCCTACAGTCTCTAGCAATGTGCGATAAGCATTTGCCAGGGCCCAGCTTACTGCAGCCACCTTTTCTCCCTTAGAGCCATCATGGTACCTCTCTTTCAGGTATTTCCCCAGCTCCACTGGATTCTGAATTTGTTCCCGTGGAAAATCCCAGACTACAGGGTCAGAGAATTCCTTGAGGAGTTGGCCCATATCCTCCCATTCTCCACACCGCTCAGGATTTCCTCTGCCTGGGTCAGGAGTTTCATCAGTCCCTCTAGAAATCTCAGCCCATATTCTAGAGAAGCTGCAGACTGTATAGAGGAGGCTTACCATATGACATACCAGAAAGATGGTCTCTTTAACACTCAGGGGAAACTCAGCATTCTCCAGCAATGATTTAACTGATTCAGAGGAGAAGAAGGAAATGAAAGACTGCAACACTTCATCCTCTGCTCCTCCTCCCACAAACTGGGTGAATAACCATAACCATGACCCATACATAGTAGGAAAAGATCTCAGCACCTTTATAAGCTTCTTACAAATTATTATCATTAAACCAAGGCCAATAGCTACTCTAATCCGTGTCCCTCTACTGTAAAAACTGCGTATTAATGACAATATTGGGGCTATCTCTGGATATGCAAATAAACCTAAGGACCACAAAGGTGTTAAGACCTCAAAGAAGCCTAAGGATCCCAAACACATCAAGGCCCCCACCCCAAGAGACATGAGTTCAAGCAGCATAGTTACTGACTGCTAAATACCAATCTGTACAGGGTTTTTCCACTCTCTTGAGCCCCACGTTGGGCACCAATAAGTTTGTGGTGGTTTCAGGTAGATTTTGGGAGAAATCCTCCCAAGGGGCCCCCCTCCCCTCCCCCAACCAGTTCGGGAAAAAAGATTTCCTCAGAGAGAAGTGGAAAAAACCTGTTTATTAAACAGGCAAAGCACTCCCAGCACAATACCCGATGACAAGAGCTTCGTGCCGCTTACGGAGGGATAACAAACTTAAAGAAAGTCTCTCCTCTTGAAGATAGTCACTGTGCTCCACTGCTCTGTCCCCACTGACGTTGGAAGAAGGGAGATGTGCAGGGCTGGTCTTGGTGGGGTGGGTCCCCGGTGGAGGCCCCCAATGCTTCCCCCAGGTCCTTAGTCCGGAGAGGTTGGAACAGTTCCAAGAAGAGGGCAAAAAAGAAAAAAAGGAAGGAAAAAAAAAAAAGGAAAAAAAAAAGAAAAAAAAAAAAAAAAGAAAAAAAAAGGCAAAAAAGCTTCAGCTATTCTCCAGCATCTAACTACGCTAGCACTAAACTAACTAACTGCCGGGGAAAAAACAACAGAGCTTCTTTCGTCTTGCTGTGTTCCAACTCCCCCCTTTCAAGGTCACTCCGATGAGCAGAGTTTTCCTGGGGAAAACAAACGGTGCATCCCTCCCCCCTGCACCCAACAGATGATTGGGGGATACACAGTCACCCCAGGACACCATGTTTGGGCAGGTTGACAAGACAATGAAGAAAACTGTATTGTTTAAGGGATGGGAACTTGACCCCTGAAAGAGGAACAATGTATTAGTCAGGCAGTGGGCAGCTAACCTTTGAAACAGGAGCAATGCATAATGGAGCCATTGCTGCCATGGGGTGGGTGTGGTGAGCCATCGTGGCCTCATCTCATGCACCCAGCACGTGTGAGCTGATGCTGGAACTGGGAAAATTTCACTCCTGAGCAGGAGATGTAAGGCCTGGCTCTGGGGTGGAGGGATGACAAGGATGAGATGCACACCGCTTGGATCCAGGGGATGTCCTGAAAGTGCATTGCCTACCTGCCCCTCCCACCGAGCACCACGCTTCATCTCCTTCTCCTGCTCCACAGACTTTTAGGAATCCAGAGCTTGGGATGTATTATTTGCTACTGCAACTAATAGAATAAATTTGCTTTGCAACCCCAGTTGCGTCTTAGGGTTTTTGTGCATGGCTCTCCTCCTGAACCTGTGAGAACAACCACCGGGGACCTTCAGGACACTTCTTCTCTCGTGTCAATAGATTCTGAGAAGTGATTTAAATATGTCCAATAATTTGGGAGAATGTTTAGCCTGTGAGTTTCAGCAAAGTAAGGAATTTGTCTCAGTTCCATGGATACAAACTAGGAGGTGAGATTGCTGGGTATGCACATGTTAGGGATGAGATTACCCACTCACCCAGCACTGAAATAAAGTAATGCCTCCTTTCCAAGCCTGAGCTGGCAGTGGGGATCGAGCCCTGCTTGGAAACTTTCATCTTGGCCATTTCTGTTGAGCAGGTAAGAAAGGTGAAAATGAAACCAATTCCAGCTCTTTCCCTCTGGTTTCCCTTTTTGGGGACCAAAGCTCTGTGCTGCAGGTGGCCCAGGTGTGTGCAGAGCAATGCAGCCTCCACAAACCCCTTGGTTTTCAGCCCAAGTGGTCATGATTTGTTGGCAGCTGTGCCCAGCTGTGGCAGCAGAAGGAGCCCGCAGTGCAGTGGGCGCCGTGCCCTGCCCAGCCAGGGCTCTCTGGCACAGAGCAGCAGCAGCGCCAGCACCTTTCAACCCGCTCCTGCCTTGGCTTCACCTGGCACACTGAAGCCTCTGGAAATCAGCACTGCCAGGCGCCTGCCCAGCTTGGAGCAGCTGCTGCTGCTGCTGCTGGGCAGATCCTCCCAGTTCAACTGCTTCCAAAGGGCAATCAAGGCACAGGTGTCCATGCACAGGAGCCCTGGGCATGTCCAAGAAATGTGCAGATACGTGGGGAGGTTTGTTAGGAATTTTGTCAGCTCTCATGCCAAGAGTGCTTTCTCTGCTGGTTCTGGGCAATGCTTTGGGCCGTGTTCTTGCTCTGCTTTCCTTTGCTTTGGTCCCATCTGAGTGCTCAGCTGGGCTCCAGGCTGGAGGTGCTCTGGGCAGTCCAGGAATTCCTCTTGGATCCCTTGAAAAGCAGAGTTTGGCCCACCAGGGGCTTTGTGCTTCTTTGTGACACAGGAGAACTTCCCAGGCTATTTTGTGTTTGCTGTAGGCAAGGTTGGGTTGCTTTGCATCACTTCACAGACCAACACAGAGCATTGGCTTTGTGATGTCAGGGCTTGGTTGCCATGTGGTTGTGCTGACATCACAAGGTTGCCTTGGTGCACGGAAGGCCTCAGTGGTGTCAGAGCAGCTCTTGGGCTTGCTCAGTGCAGGAGCATCCTCCTGCTTGAGGCGTTTGTCAGCGGGCAGCTGCACACTGACAGGAGCCTTGTTTGTTCCTGTGTTCCAGCACACTCTGCAAACTTGCACAGCAGTGCCACAATGATTGGGCAACTCACTGCTGCAGTTTGCTCTGTCTATGGCATTACTTATTCCGGCTATTACCTGACTCACCTGGCACGTAAGTGGAGGTTTCCTCTGAGCAGAAGCTAATTCGGCTTTTGTATGTCTTCCTGTTTTTTCTTAGTGACAGGGTGGATTTTGAAACAGAAAGACAATTAGGATGCCAAAGGTTTGGTAAAGCTGCTGTCAACACATTCAGCTCAAAAGGGGGTATCTGTAGCCACAGGGGCAGCGTTTGCAAGGGAACCTGCAGGGCTTCTGTTCCCTCCACGGGACAGTCTGTGGCAGCAGAGTCTGTCCTTCCCTCAGTTTGCAGGGTCAAGCAGGACAACTTTGAAAAGGTGGACTGGGAGATCTCAGAAGGCCTCCTAAAAGGCTCTTCCCAGAATTCAGAGAAAGCTTCTTTTTTATAAATTTTGTCATGAAATGATTTGACTGTCTAACTTCACCTTTGACTGAATGCTAAAATAGTGATTCCCTTTGCAATGAAGAGCAAACTCCAAAGCAGTGTCTGCTCCTGAACCCAGGAGCTGCTGCTCTGCTGTTTCACAATAGAACTGCCACAGCTCACAGGGATTTTGGGGAAGCTTTTGTGGGCAACTCTTTTCAGCAAGTTAATGAGAATTAGTGCATGCAACAGATTTTGAAAAAAAAGTACCTGAAGGAGAGGATTAAAAAAGCTGTTTTATGTATTTGGTAGAACAGGAGCACTGTGTGTTAAAGAACAGTTTGCATTATCGTGATCAAATTTGTATTCCTTTGCTGGCAAAACAAGCCAAACTGTAGACACAGACAAGAATATTGTCCTGTTGTCTTGCTGGCTGTGGGAAAGAATTGTGTTTCTTGGAGGGATGTGGTGAAATGGAAAATACTCCATTTGTGTTGACTTCTTCTGAGGGATTCACCAGCCCAGGCAGTTTTCTCAAGAATTTGCTTCATTTTCCTTACCCACTGCAGGTCACCTGACCTGTGTACTCAGAGGTGCTGATCCTGAGGTGAGTGGGAAATGAACCTTTGATGTTCCCAGTGTTTCAGAATTGTGGAGCAAGCTGTGAGCTTGGCCAGGGGCAGTAGAGTGTGGAGGGCAAGTTGGATAGGCTGAAAGAAAATCCATTTCCATGTCTGCAGGAGCAAAGGCGTTGCTGGCTATTTCCGACTTTTCCATTTGGGAGCTTTAAAGAACTAAAAAGCTCAGTTTGGCAGAGACAACATTGCTTGCTGATTGTAGCCAGGGAGGAATACTGAATTCAGAGCCATGTGCAGTTCTGTTGAATCAGCCCATTTGAATTTAGTTGGAGTGACTTAGAATCCCATTGCTATCAGAGCTTCTGATTTCTCCTTAGTCGAGCTGGTTGTAGATGGGAAAGGAAAGAAGGTTCTAAAGGATAGGTCGAGGGCTGTCCCTCATGTTTCTCTCTTTCCACAGAGCACAGAAGCAACAGCACTCTCTGCCCTGGCTCCCTCTGCTCCTGGAGAAGAGGCCAAAGAGGAGCCAAAGGAGGGAAATTACTGCCTCATTCCAGCTGTGGTCACAGCACAGCTGGAATATTCCAAGCCAGTAAGTGCCACTTCTGGTGGCTGCTGTCTTGAGTGCAAGGCAGAGCTGCAAGTTTGGCACTTGCTGCTGGTGACTGAGGATGCTGAGTGCTGGAGTCCTGCCAGCACCTAGCAATTGCCCCAGCCAGTGACAGCTGGAAAATGGGCTTGGATCTGCAGTGTTGAGGCACCAAAGAGCTGGTGCCTGGGCAGGAGCATCTGGCTGCTTGGCTCACTGAAGCTCCATCTCTTGGCTTCTGCAGCACTATGGCCAAGGGCACATGGGGTCCTTCTGGAGCACACAAGGCTTTGTTGCTTTGTTTTCCCTTTTGGGAAACCTGTGTTTGGCTTCGGGAACTGTTCTGCAGTTTTCCAGAGGAATTCTTCCCTTCTCCGAAGAGTCTTTTGGCCCAGCTGTCTTTTGGTTTTCCAGAAGCTGCAAGGAGCTGATTGTGTTGTCCATGAAGCTCTGGGGGGGGGTCATTCTTGTCCCGTGTGGCAAAAGAAACCAACCGTGTAGTTCTGAACCCTTCTTCTGAGGCAAAACCCAGAAGCAGCAGGTTTCTGTTGATCCATTTTGGGTGAAGTTTGCAGCTTTGAAAACTGCACTGGAGCCTCGAGTGGAGTGAAGCTGCAAGTCCTTGACTGCTGTCTTGTGTTGCTGAGAACAGCAAGGACATCTTGAAATGCTGGATGCTGTAGCTGAAGTGCAATGTGCACCTCTGTGCCTGGGGAGCTGCCTGGGACAAAAGGAGCCAGGGGTGCGGGTCAGGAGCAGCTGAACAGGAGCCAGCGTGTGCCCAGGTGGCCAAGAAGGCCAAGGGCATCCTGGCCTGGGGCAGCAAGAGTGGGGCAGCAGGAGCAGGGCAGTGACCGTCCCCCTGTGCTGGGCACTCTTCCTCAGAGTTGAACTTCTCACCCTGCTCTCTTGTGCATGTCTGCTGATCCTTTGGGCACAGTCCAAGCCATAAGGCCGCTCTCATCTACTTCCAGGCACCCAAGGAGCCTCGTTATCTCAGTGTCCTTGGGAGTTTAGCAAACCTGCATCCTGTTCCACTGAACATCCTTCTCCTTATCAGCTCTCCTTGCATTCCTTCATGCTGTTTTCGTGTGCACATCCTGTCTTTTCCTTCACAGGCCTATTTCTAATCAATGCCTTCTAATTTCTACTCCCCTATTTCAATCCAGGGATCCTTCCAGCACCTTGTGGAACAGCAGGACGTGGAACACAGTGGGGATGTGTCACCAGCAGTGACACCCACTTCAGCAGGGACAGAGAGTGGTGCACACGAGAGCCTCAGCCCCTCAGCTGATGAGCCGCTCTTCTTGAATGCAGCTGAGCACATGCACACTGAGGTGGTTAAGGAGGCCGTGCTTGTGGCCCGGAGAGCCTTGGAGGAGCCAGAAGATCCCTGCGAGCAGAAACAAAGTGGGGATGAAGAGATGGGAGCAAAAGCCAGAGCAGAAGAGGCAGAGAGCCCTGCCTATGTCCCACACAGCCCCAGAGCTGATGGTCTGGTTCTCCTGGACACAGCCCAGTCCATGCCAGCCTCAGCAGAAGGGGCAGAGAGCCCAGGACATACTGTGCACAGTCAAACTGCTGACGCTCCGCTATTCCTGGACCACAGGGACTTCCTCCAGACTGAGGGGCTTAAGAGGGCTGTGCTGATGGTCCAGGAACCATTGGAACAGCCAAAAGAAGTGCAGAAGCAGGAAGGAAGCATGCAGGAGGCAGGAGCAGGCAGAGACAGAGAGCCTGGCACATGCCCCACACAGCCCCACAGTCCATCACCCACCTCTGCTGGAAACAGCAGAGGATGACAGGAGGGGCTTTCCCCTCTTTTTTTGTCTTCATATTTTGTAGGGTTTGAATGGATAAAAACCAATCCATCTATCCCCCTATAAATGTACCTATAGATCCATTTATATAGACACCTCTATTTATATAGACACAAATATGTACACATATGTATATATTTATAAATGCATACACATATATTCCTCTATCTATATCCATGTCTATATCTGTATCCACATGTGTAATGCACCCCTAGGAGTTAGTTACTTACACCTCGTTGATTATTTAGGGATCATTTGTCAATATGGTACTGCTATGGCAGGTTTCTCTACCCTGCCTACAAATCTCTCTAGTGCAAAAACCGTATTCTGACATAGGTAAAACTCACTTCCTCACCCCCACTCAGCTTCAAAAATGTCCCCCATAGCAGGAACAGAACAATAAATGCATGTTTTCTGAATGTTCTGCAGTCTGCAGGAACTTTCTTCACACCAGTGTACAAGAACCTGGGTATTTGCTCAGATGACACAGACAAGAGTGTTTGTACTGTCACTGTCCATTGCCTCCAGGAGGAAGCCTCGCTACTGCTCCCTTTCCTTTTCTCAATCAAGCCTCCTCAGTGTTTGATGCAATTCTGATGTAGAGCAAGGGAAAGGATTTTTCTGGTAAATTTGTAGGGCCAGGATAACAAACCAAGACTACCACCTCACATCGCCACATATTTCAACAGAAGAAAGAACTGGTTTGAACATCCTGAATGAATTACTGAACACCTACTTCAATTCATTATTGACATTGTTTTCCAACCCTTAGAGTAATTGACAATCCTTAATCTTCATCTAGAAATGTGTTTCTTCCCTCTCCCTTACCTGGCAAAGGCAGTTCCAATCTCCCTCCTACTCAAATGTGTTTTTCTTTTCTATTCCACACAAAAATAAGATGAGAATGGAAACATGAACACCACCAACCCAGTATTTTACAAGCACTGAGATGGCTTCTTTCATTAATAAATACCATTACCTTCTTGGTCTTGATTTGCGTTGGGTCTTTTTCTTGGCTTCTTTGTAGGTTTGTTAGTTGGTTTGATGGTGTGGGCTTCTTTTTCCTCTGCAGTGGCTTAGCACCAAAGAGGAGATTTCCTGTCTTTGGGCCACCCCAGTAAAACCCCATCCAGATTAGTTGGACACCAAGTTTAGAAACAATTTCAACCTACAGAAAATTCCATCTGGAATCACCATGGCATTAAACTAGGAATATAATGTAAACAATGAACTGAGCCTCACTGTTACATTTCTTGGAGGCTGGGGAAGGAAACTTAACCAAAGACATGACAGGTTTCAAGGCTCAGACTCTCTGATGCTGAAAAAACCCCACAATAAATGGTCCTTTGGAAGATGTTTCATTTTTGAAAGCCATACCTACAAATGGTAGTAATAGTGTGGATAGGAAGGTAGTGCAGAGAACACTGGGAGAGCATTTAGCTAAACAGATGTCAGAATCCAATGCTCTCTCAGCACATTCTATGAAGCATTCCACACATGGAAGGTGCCAGCACTAATATCAACTTGACTCATTTGAAGGTGCTTGATACTACATGGGATTTCTGATGTTACATAATGGTACAAAAAAGCACAATCAAAGTAGAAACTACTGTTAGCAAAATACAGCAATTGCAAGACCCAGTTGAGATACCAGTGGGACTCCCATGACTTTTCTCTGTAGCCTACTCAGCAGCACAACTCCGAGGCACTTCTGTCTCTGCGAAGACAGGCCAGCTGAAGCAATGGCTGAAAGCAGCTGAAGGCCTTTGCTCTCTTCCAAATTCTTTCCTAGTTTTCTGGATTTGATGCTCTGCATTCAGCTGAGTCACACATTCCCTCCTCCTGTGCTGGGCTGGCTGATGAGTGAGACACTTATGCTCATTTAATGACCTCAGTGGGAATCCTTTACACCACTGATCCCCTCAGCTGTAGTAGAGAGAGTTGATGCTACACTCAGGAAATCTGACTTACCACTCCTGACTTAGTGGAACAATACAAAAAGTGTAACACATAAGACAACACAGATCTAAGTTAGACAAAATTCTTCCCTTGAAATCAAGGTCAGGTTTTGGTCCCATTTTCTTTTGAGATAAAATGAGGGATTTTTTTGTTGTGCAACAGCTGAGTTGCCACAGCCTGCATTTTCACTGAGCTTAAAGATCATCTCTTCAGCCTGCCACTCATGGGAGCCTAGCACACGAAAATTGTTATAAACGACTCAAAATCAGGGCAGGAATGAGTAAGTAAAATTTAATCTGAAGGCATGAGAAGTTACAAAGCAAAGGGGGGAACAGCACTGGGAGCTCGATGGGACTCCTGCCCATCAGAGGCTCCACTCACAAAGTGGTATCTCTGCCTTTTATAGCCTGAGATTGCATCAGCCTCATTAATATTCATGAGCAGTCCTTATCTCTCCTCCTCATTGCTGGAGCCCTTCTCATCTCTTGATGGCTGCTGTGATGTTCCTCTGCCAGGTCTCCCAGCAACAAGTGCCCCCCACCCCCTGCTGCCTCTTACAAGGGGCATCAAAACCATACTGGCACAACAGAAATACACATCAAAAGAACTGCAAACCCCAACACAACTTCTCCCCACCACACTCAACAACCCTTCCTCATTTGCATGAGCCAATCACCACACCTTATTCATAACAAAGTTAAAATGATGCTCAGTGTTGCTAAGCTTTTGGGCCGTGTTCCTTTTAATCCTGGCCCGCTCTGTCTTTTGTCCCATGCACCCAAACACAACACACCCACCCACACCCCCCTGGAGAGTTCTTAGTTCATTGCTGGTTTGGTTGCCTGGATTTTGTTTGCTTTGGTTGTTGCTGGTTTTCCCTTGTTGTGCCTTAGCTGTCCTGTAGGCACTAGAGTGAATCGTGCCAACCAAGTTGTTGTGCTTTGTGGCTAAATCTTAAACCTGACTTTTGCTCATGCCCCTGCCACTGATTTTGAAGCAATCTCAAAGACTGTCACTCATGACAGCAGCACCATGGCCTGCATCAATCCCAGCCCCTTCCAGTCCATTCCCAGGCCCTCTCAATGCCACACCACCCCTCCACTCTCTCTCACAGTACCCCCCAGCGTTTCCATCTCGCTGCTGCCCTCCAGCTCCCAGCCCGGCCCCGGCCGCCTGCTCTGCTCCATGATGGATTTCTACCCTGCCCACAGCCAGCTGAGCTGCTTCCAGGGCCAGCAGCAGCTCTCAGTGGTCCCCAACAGGGACTGGAGCCAGCAGCTGCTGGTGCTGCTGGAAACCTCCCCGCGGCGCGGGGTCACCTCCAGCTGCCAGGTGGAGCACGTCAGCCTGGAGCAGCCCCTGAGCCGGCACTGGGGCACAGGGGAGGCACTGGGATGTGCTGGGAGGAACTGGGAGGGAGTTGGAGAGAGCCTGGTTTCAACTAGGGGAGGGGCTCGGGTGTCTGGAAGGGCTGAGAAGGAGTTTGGAGGATGCTGGGTAGGGTGGGATGGGGTTCTGGGGGTGCTGGTGGGCACTGGGAAGGAGTTTGGGGGTGCTGGGTGTAACTGGGAGGGATTGGAGTGAGCCTGGAGGGGCTGGAAGGAGATCGGGAATTGGAAAGCAGGGATTGGGATGAGGTTGGTTGTGCTGGGAAGAGACCGGGAGGAATCTTGGTGAGTCCTGGTGACGCTCGGAAAGGACTGGGAGAGGGTTTGGGGGTCCTGGGGAGGTGGGGGGCAATTGAGGAGGTTGTGGGATCCTGAGAGGGACAGGAGGGGCTTTGGTGGGTCCTGGGGAGGGCGCAAAGGGATTGGAAGGAGGTTTCAGGTGGTCCTGGGGCAGCTGGGTGAGACTGGGAGAGAGCTTGGAGGGGCTTGGGGTGTCTGTGAGAGGTTTTGGGGGGCCCTGAGCCCTGCAGACCCCCAGAGATGCTGCTGGACGCCGCCCACAGCAAGATGCTGATAGGGATTGGAGGCTTTGTGTTGGGCTTTGTCTTCCTGCTGCTGGGGCTCATCTTCTACCTGTGCAAGAAGGTGAGGTGGGGTCCCGGGGGTCGTGCCCCCCTCCCCCAGAGCGTGTGTGCTCCCCCAGGGCCCCCCAGCCCAGTGTCACCCTCTTTTCTCTGCCCACAGAGCTCCTGAGCTGGCGGCGGTCGCAGCCCCTCCCCGTGGCCTCGGACTTGGCCGGGACCCCCTGCTCTGTCCCTGAGATGATTTTGGGGGGATCGTGTGTCTCCCCAGCCCTGCTGTCACTCTGTCCCCATCCAGCTGCTCCCAGTGTTCCCAACAAAGCTTCCCAGTTCACCCCAGTCCTGTTTACTGGGGACAGTGGAGAGGGACTTGGGGGGACCCTGTGGGGGGACCATGATTCGGGAGGGGACAGAACGGGCCCCAGGATGGATTGGGAATGGGGACCCCCATGTGTCCCCCCTGTGTCACCCTGCTCTGGGGACTCCTTGGGAGGCATCTGAACCCCAGCACAGCACCCAGCCAACACCAAAAGGCGCCTGGGCGCCCTGAAGCTGCCAGGGGAATTTGGGGAGGGGGATCATGGGGGGGTGCCCAAGCCAGGCCCAGAGTCCAGCGCTGCCCCAGCACCATCTTGGGGATTAGAAAGGAGGAGGAGTGGGACCCTTCCCAAAGCAATTTGGGGGTTCTAGCCCACTCTTCTTCCCTGCTCTTCCATCCCTTCCCCTCTGTCCCCCAGTCCACCAGCCCTGTCCATCATGCTTGGTTTTGGAGGTTCCAGGCCCCTCCTGCTCACTCTGAGGTCCCATCTCCCTTTCCCTCAATTCAGGCACCTCCTGGCAGCTTTTTCCTGGGAGGACTCCCCGAGTTTGGGATTTTTGGGGTGCAGTTTTGGAGGGGGACAGCTCTGTCTGGCTTTCCCCTCCTTGTTGTGGCCTCTCAGCTGCCCCCAATACCCTGGGGCTGCTGGGATTTCATTTCCCTCCTGGGGACAAGGACCTTCATTCCCTTCCAGGAGCCCAATGCCCAGCTGGGGGTCCAGCTCAGGAGGTCCTTGAGCAGCTGCCCCACAACCTCTACCAGGATCTTCCAGCTTTGGGGTCCCCAAAGCCCTCAGCAAGCCCCAAGTCCCTCCCAGGAACCCTCAGCTTCCTCAAACCCAGCATCCCCCACAGCCCCTGCAAGTTCCCCCCATGGCACCAGCCATGGCCATGTCCCCACATGTCACTGGCCATGTCCCACCATGTCCTCACCCATGGCTGTCTCCCACCACAAATCCATCCTTGTCATTGTCCCCCACATCTCCATCTGTGCCCATTTCCCCTCATGTCCCCATGAATGGCCACATCCCTGTCCATGTCCATGTGTCCCCATGTCACTCTCCATGTCTATGTCCCACCATGTCTATGTCCCCCATGTCCTCAACCATGTCCCAGTTCAATCTCTTTATTTTTGCCGCAATGTTGGACATTTAAAGTGATGAAGAGAAACGAAAAACAAATCAAGGTCAAACAAAAAGGATTGTTGTGTCTGTACCACCTGAGGAGCCATGTGTTTAGTTGGGAGGGAAGAACCATTTTTGGAGGTGTTTCCACCCCACTGTCTCCAAAATCTTGGTTCCTGCACTTGATCTTCCCTATTTGGCTGTGCAAGACAGCCTTGGGCAATAGGAAATCAAAATCGTGGAATCCCGGAGATTGGAAAAGATCTCCAAGACCATCCTGTATTCCTTCATGCCCCCAGATGATAGGATTGAACGCAAAAGATTTTCTGGGGTTGAAAGTCAACAAATCCCTTCTGCCCAAGGAATTCCCAATGTCGGTCTGTGTCCCCATGGATGTTCCTGCCCTTGTGTTCATCCAGGTGCCCACGGGGAGCCAGGGAGATGTGGAGCATCCCAGCCAGGTGTCTTCCCAACACGGATCACCAGGACCACGGACCAGCAGGGCTCTGCCCAACGGGGGTCACTGGGGATCATCCAAGGCCAATCCTCCCACGGGGGATGGAGCTGGAACAGTGCATGAAGCTCTTCCCGCTCTCGGGGCACTCACAGGGCTTCCCTTAGCGGTGCGTCCGTTGGTGTCGGGTCAAGTGAGAACCCCTGGAGAAGCTCTTCCCACACTCAGGACACTCGTAGGGCCTCTCCCCGGTGTGGATGCGCTGGTGGACAGTGAGGGCAGAGTTGAGCTTGAAGCCCTTCCCGCAGTCGGGGCAGCGGAAGGGCCTCTCCTCTCTGTGAAACCGCTGATGCACAAGGAGATCAGAGCTGGTCTGAAACCTCTTCCCACACTCAGGACACTCGTAGGGCCTCTCCCCGGTGTGGATGCGCTGGTGTTTCCTCAGGTTGGAGCTGCATCCAAAGCTCTTCCCACATTGCAAGCAGCTGTAGAGCCCTTCCCCAGTGTGGAATCTCTGGTGGTGGATCAAGGCAGAACGACCTCTGAAGCTCTTCCCACACTCCCCACACTCATAGGGCTTTTCCCCAGTGTGGATCACACGGTGTACCATCAGGCTGCAGAGGCGGCTGAAGCTCTTCCCACACTCCCCACACTCAAAGGGCCGTTCCCCAGTGTGGACCATCTTGTGCCGGTTTAGACTGGAGCTCTGGCTGAAGCTCTTCCCACATTCCCCACACTCATAGGGCCGTTCCCCAGTGTGGATCACCTGGTGCTCGATCAGATTGGATCTCCAGCTGAAACCCTTCCCACATTCCAAGCACTTGTGGGGCTTCTCCCCTCCATGAGGCTTCTCCACCAGCTCGGAGCTCTGGCTGGATCTCCGGCCGCCCTCCTGGCACAGGGCGGGTCTTTGCTCCTCGCAGCTCCCTGCGCTGGGTTTGCAGCCCCTCCTCATGCGGCATCTCCGGGGCTTTTCCTCCTCCTCCATCCGGCCACTCCTTGGGAATGAAAAATCCTAGTTTGGGGAGAAAACAAGAGGAGAGTGCCTTAGGCTGGGGGTTCTTCCTTGCACAAGTACATCTCAGGAAGTCATTGGCAGTGTAAGAATTGCCACATTGGTCTGTAAGAACCTCCAAAAGAAGATTCATCCCAAAAGTCCTCCAAACATCAAGACACAGATCAAAAACTCCCCAAACATCAAGACTCAACCACAACCTCTTCTAAAAGATTCAGCTCCTTGCAAAAACCCAAAGCATCAACATTTAGCTCAATCAGCTCAGAAACACCAGGATTCACTCCCATGAAAATCATGGATTCCCCTCCCCGGTCACCTGCTGCATGTGGGGAGGGAAACACTCCTGGGGCTGGGGGGAGGCTGCAGATACAGGGAGGGCTGGAACCTTGTGGTGCCTCCTCTTCCTGCTCCTCCTCCTCCTGTGCCCCTACTCTTCCTCACACTCCTCTTCCTCCCACTATTCCTCTTTCTCCTGCACAATCCCACCTTCTCCTCCCACGTGCATCAACATTTTGTTCTTCAACCCTGCTTCTCCTTCCCTTCTCCTCCTGCCCCCAGGCCCAGCACCCACTGCCGGCTCCCTCTTCCCCCCAAACCCACAGCATCCCACCGCAGGGGCAGGGATGGAGCTGGGGCAGGTCGGGCTGGGGCAGCGCTGGGCTCTCGGCCGCTCCCGCCCGCACTCGGTCCCCGCTGCAGCCGCTCCCGCCAGGACAGCGCGGGGGGGCCCGGCCTTGGCGCTCCCCCCTCCCACCTCCCCAAATTCCCCTCACGGGGGTGCCCCATGCTCCAGGGGGAATGTCCCGCAAACGGGGCACCCCCAGGAAAGGAAGGAGAGCAAAGTGTCTTTACAAACAGACGCTGTCAATCTGCTTGGGGATAGGGCCAGGCACTTGTACATAAGGAAGGCACAGAAGAAGCCATCAGCTCCAGTTATTAACTGACCACACAGACTGCTGCTCAGCGAAGATCCTGAAAAACTCATGAACTTCAAGAAAAACAAAGATTTCACAGAGCTGTGGATATCGTTACCTATACAGAAGTGGGGTGCATAATAAGGGGGGTATGTAGTAGGGGGATTGGGAAGTCTGTTTCTCTCAAGTACATCAGTGAATGCGGAAAGGAAGAGAGATATGTGACCAGGAAAATTAGGAAGAAAAGGAGGCTGCATCCTCCAACAATTGGAGAGGCCCCATGGGAAATATCTAAGGCCTTCTCCCTTTTCTTAATGAATGAAATTACTTTTACAGGACTCCTCTGTCTTCTTTGTGGACACAAACCTCTGGTGATATCAAGTTTTCCACACACCTTGGGGCTCCTCTGGAATTCCTTCCACCGTCTGGGACAGTGGGCAGTGAGTGGAGCTGAAGGTACCTCACCCAGTTTGGGTGATCGGCTCCCTTGGGTGGCAGCGGCACCGGGGATTGATTGGGTACCCGAGAGTGTCCAGGAGACAGACGAGTGACAGATCAGGGGGGGCTGGGAAGAGTCACCAGAGAGAGAGCACTGAAAATCTCATCAGTGAGGACACTGGCATCTTCAGGGAGCAAACGAGGCAGGGCACCCATGCAGGGTGGAAAAGGGAAAGCCAGGAGAGTGTCCTGGCCAAAGGGATGATGATCCCAAAATATCTCTGAAGGGTCCCTTGGGAGAATGTTGAGGCAGTTTGCACATTCTCCCAGAGGTAATTTAAAGGACATGGACACCCAGAGGGGCAATAAGGGAAGCTGAGAAGGGATTTAGACAATCAGGGATGGATGGTGTTGTGCTACCCTGTTTTTTCTGAGTTTCTTTATTAGCCTTTTGATTTTCATAAATGGAGTCAGATCTTTTAGTTACTGTAGAATATTAGAGCAGTTTTTCTACCTTTCCCACAGAAGTAAGATAAACAAATCCTTTGTTTTTCATTCTTTGTCCTTTGTTTGCATATTTCTAACCTGAAAACAATTGTAACTGACAATTCGTCTGGCCACTGAGGCTGAGGGGTGGAAACCCCAAAAAGCCAATCTTCTGCTAGACCCACAAATGTATAAAAGTAAAAGAATAAACAAAGGGGTCTCTTCTCTCCGCTCTTTCAGCTGGAAGCTGGATCAGAGGAACCTCTGAGAAAATCTCTTGTCTGCGTGTGATTTCTTTGTGTGTCTCGGTGACATCTGGTGACCCCGAGTGTGGGTGAACAGTTTGGTGAGGTTTTCCTTTCCTCTTTTTCCCTGTTTTGCATTTATCATGGAGGATTCTTTAGTTTTGGAACTTTGGGGAGATCTCTTGGAGCGGAAGGATGCTCAGATATCCCAGGAGGGACTACAGGATCTGTTTGCATGGGGCAGGCGGCATGGGTTCTTTCCCATGCCAAGGTCTGTGCTTAGTTGATGGGAGTGGCGCCTCCTGGGGGACTGTATGTTAGATTCCCTTGATATAGAATACGATGAAGACATTGCGGAACTCTTATTGCAGTTGAAATTATTTGAGAGAGCTGTATTTAAGTCGACTCCTTACAGTTCAAAGGCTGAGAGCCCCAGTCCGAAGCGGGACGGAGAGCTGGGAGGGGGCGGGGTCGTTATGTCAGACCCGGAATCTGAATTTCAGCTGCTTTGTGATGTGGATTCTTCCCCTTCCCCGCCCTCGGGTTCTGGCGCTGGTCTCGGGCAGAGGGGGGCAGAGCCCTGCCGAGCCTGGGGCCGGCCCTGCCGGTCCCGCCAAGCCCCGCGCAGCGGAGCCGCCGGAGCGGGGCGGGGCCGCCTCCTCTCCAAGCCTTTTCGGCGTTGGTGGGTGAGGGCGCCCCGGAAAAGCGGGCCGCCCTGTCTTTCGACCGTGATTCGGTCACGGTGCATTGTCTGTTCTGCCGCACGACCGTTACGTATCCGATGGGGTCGGGCGGTGTGGAGTTCCCCGCTCTGCCGCCTGGGCCGAGCCCGGAGGCGGCTGCGTTGGCTGCCTCTGCCCCTGCGCCGCCGGCAGCGCGGGGCGGGGATGCGGCCGAAGGCAGAGCCTCGGTCAGTCCCTCGGCGGGCGCCGCCTCCCTGCATGGGCGGACAGCTTCACCCCGCTCCGGATGGGGGGGGCCGCGAGCTCCCAGGCCCCCGCAGGACCCCTTCTCGGGGGGGTTCCGGATACTCCGCCTCCCGCGCCAGCCACATGGGCTGCAGGCGGTGCTGGCGGGGCGGGGAGAGGCTCTGATGCAGCTAGTTCTAATGAGCTGCCAGCAGGGACTGACGCGGCACCCCCAGTCACGAGGCGCGGTCGCCGCCTCCTCCTGAACGCAGCACAGGCTCCTCAGGCGCGCAGGGATGCGTGTCCGCCGCGGAGGCATCGGACCGATCTCCAGCAGCTGGTGCGGGCTCCAGCGCCGCTGAGGATGCGGCAGGGCCGGCGCCAGTGGCTGGTCCGACCCCGCCTCCGCTTCCTGCTGCTAGCGTTGCGCCAGCTGCAGGCGCCGAGGTGTTTAAGTTCAGCGCGAACGGGGACACAGCCGAAATGCGGCCGGTCTTTGACAAGGGCAGAAATTCTCGCGCTGTTGGCTCTTCATCAACAGTTTGGACGCTACCCCCTTGTCAGGTGACCGTAAGGCCGAGAGACCGTGGCCAGTTCTGGGACGAAGTAAGGGCTAAGGTTGAAGGACTAAGTGGAGATGCTGATGCTGGTGCTAGACCTGCTGTGTCTGATGTTCAGCCAGTTCCCAGTCGAGTGCCTGCCTCTGACCCTGTGGGGTCCACAGGGCAGGATAGGGTGGGTGCTGCTGCTTCATCTGAGGGTCTTCAGGCCTTCCCTGTCCTTCAGGGTGCTACTCATAACACCTATCAACCCTTGGCTTGGCAGGCCTTGTCAGAACTGCGTGATGTAGTCGGGAAATATGGTTTGGGCTCAGCCGAGGTGATGCAGGTTCTCCGTTCTTTTAATGCCAGTCTTTTGATGCCCTTTGACATTCGGAGCTTGGCTCGGGCCCTTTTCCCACCGGTTGAATATGACTTCTTTGAGAATAGATGGACTCAGTTGGCAGTCAGAGCAGTGGAACGGAATACGACACTGGGTCCAGGAGATCCTAGGCGTATGGTAAATATTGATATGCTAATGGGAACAGGCAATTATACCAGGGCCAAAGGGCAGGCTGGTTATGAGCCCTTGGTCCAGGAGCAGTGCCAGCAGACAGGCATGGCAGCCCTGGTTCAGACCTTACAGCTGGCTACTCCACAGCAGCCCTTTGCGACTATCGTCCAGGGTATTGATGAGCCCTTCCTGTGCTTTGCAGGGAGGTTAACTGCTGCGGTTGAGAAGCAGGTGAGTGATCCGGCAGCAAGGAAGCTCATGCTTCAGTCCGTTGCTCAGGGCAACTGTAATGCTGCTTGCAAGAGGATAATTGAGGTGCTTCCCGGGGAACCACCCATGTCAGAGATGGCTGAGGCCTGTGCAAAGATATCCCCTTCCAGCCAACAGGTGCTTGCCGTGCATACAGCTGTGCAGCCAGCTGTGGCTACGATTGTCCAACCGACAGTGACTACAGCGGTCCAGCCGGCCGTGCCTGCAGCCGTGCAACCAGCTGTGGCTGCTGCTGTGCAGCCTGCTTGGGTCGTTCCCCAGGGGATGCAACAGCAGCAGTGGGGTGTTCAGGCCAGGAAGAAACAGAGGAAGGCACAGAAGCCTACGGCTGTCTTGTTTTATTGTGCACGATGTGGAAGGCCGAATCACGCTGCGAATGCATGTAAGGCAGTGGTGCATGTGAATGGTCATTTGTTGGGCAGTTCGGGAAACGCGACGCAGAGCGTGAAGGTGAGACGCGTGCAGACACAAACGTCTCTGCCTCAGCCCCAACCAATGGAGATCTGCTCAGCAGGCTTGCAGCCAGCACCCGCGGTTCAGCAGGTGTTGATGTCTGCACAACCGAGTCTGTCGTGATTGATTCGAAAAAAATACACAAGGTTCCCCTGGATGCCTTTGGTCCCTTGGGTGATGGCATGAGTGCTTTCCTGATGGGGAGGTCCAGTGCCACCATTCAGGGCATCATAGTGCACCTGGGACTGATTGATGCAGATTTTTCAGGGCAGATTCATGCAATGGTCTCCACACCCACCCCCCCTTGACTATCCCAAAAGGCACACGAATTGCTCAACTTGTTCCTTTTAAGTCTTCTGTTTCCAGGACCGAGGACCGGTCACGGGGAGACGGTGGCTTCGGCTCTACGGGGCCACCTCAAGTGCGCTGGACTGCTGTCCTGACCAAAGACCGTCCTGAGACGCTGTGTACCGTGTCCATGGTTGGTGCCACGCCATCGGAGATTCACCTTCGTGGCCTCCTATATACGGGGGCTGACGTGAGCATTCTCTCCTGGCTGCTTGGCCCCCGCAGTGGCCTTTGACCCTGGCAAAGACATCGATTGCAGGCTTAGGAGGAACGAAGCAATGCTACGTGAGCCAGAATCCCGTGGCCATCACAAACCCGGAGGGACAGATGGCAATAATTTGGCCTCATGTTACTGAGATTCCTCAGAACCTCTGGGGGAGGGATGTTTTGGCCGCGTGGGGGGTGCGATTGGGGACGGATTTTTGATTGGGGCCACTGTGACGAAGGGCACAGAGTGTCCCACGCCTCCCTCCTTTACGGTGGCTGGTGGACAGACCCATCTGGGAGAACCAGTGGCCCCTCCCTCATGACAAGCTAATCGCCCTTCGTGAGCTTGTACAGGAGCAGTTGGATCAGGGGCATTTGGAACCATCTACCAGTCCCTGGAATACTCCTGTCTTTTGTATCAAAAAGAAGTCTGGGAAATGGAGGTTGCTACAAGACCTCCGAAAGATCAATGCCGTGATGGAAGGCATGGGGACACTGCAGGCTGGCATGCCATCGCCTACCATGCTTCCTGCGGACTGGCCGGTCCTCATCGTGGATCTGAAGGATTGTTTTTTACGATCCCTCTGCATCCCGATGACAGACCAAAATTTTGCCTTCATGGTGCCAACAATAAATAATGCTGAGCCCGCACAGCGGTATCAATGGAGAATTTTGCCTCAAGGAATGCGGAATTCGCCAATGTTATGCCAATGGTATGTAGCCCGTGCCTTGTCTGGAGTTCGCAAGCGGTTTCCTGATGCTCACGTCTATCATTATATGGACGACATTTTGGTGGCTACGCCCACTCAGGAAGAGCTGCTGAGGCTACAGCCTCAGTTGTTGAATGCTCTGCATTCACATGGACTGCAGGTGGCTCCAGAAAAGGTACAACAACAACCTCCCTGGAAATATTTGGGAGTCAAAATTCTGGAACGGACAATCCGTCACCAGGAGGTGCAATTTGTGCAATCGGTGAAGACACTGAATGATGCTCAGAAGCTGGTAGGTGTTATCACTTGGTTACGTCCTTACTTGGGACTGACCACAGCCCAACTGTCTCCCTTGTTGAATTGTTGAAAGGGGACACTGATTTAAAGTCACCTTGTGAATTGACCCCTGAGGCACGAAAAGTGCTGGAGGAGGTTCAGCAGCTGTTTCGGCTTGCCAGGTGTACCGCATTGAACCTTCCATTGATGTCACTGTGTTCATCACCACTCCTGATTTACATCCTACAGGTATCATCGCCAATGGAATGATGATTGGACTGATCCTCTGCACATCTTGGAATGGGTCTTCCTGCCTCATCAGCTGCATAAGACGGTGACAGCGCTGCTTGAATTGATTGCGCGCTTGATAATCAAGTGCCGGCAACGCTGTTTGCAACTGATGGGTGCAGATCCCTCAAAGATCATACACCCGGTTCAGAGGGAGGAATTTGATTGGAGCTATGCGAACAATGTTTTGCTGCAAAGTGCTCTCGAGGGTTTTTCAGGGCAGATCACTTATCATCTGCCTAGCCACAAGCTATGCAAGTGGCCAAAAATACTCAATTTTCTCTACGACCCAAAGTAGCCAAGAGCCAGTGCAAGGACCCACCGTCTTCACTGACGGTTCGGGCAAAACAGGAAAAACCATTGTTACCTAGCAGGATGGATCTGAGTGGCAGGTTTTGGAAGGCCATGAGGATGGGTCAGCCCAGCTGGTTGAACTAAAGGATGCTGTCATGGCATTTGAGAAATTTTCCCAAGAACCTTTCAATTTGATCACGGACTCCGCCTATGTTGCCGACATCGCACAGTGATTGGGTTGTTCAGTTTGAAGGAGGTCAGTAACCCTGCCTTGTTTGATTTACTGAAAGCCCTGTGGTGTTGCCCCTGGCAATTCAGGCCAGAGTTCATCCATATTACGTTCTGCATGTACAGAGTCACACTAATTTGCCAGGATTTGTAGCGGAAGGTAAGGCAAGGGCTGACAAGTTGGCTACCCAGCGGTGGGTAGCCCGTCAGCCTGACGTGCTCACGCCAGCCAAGACATCGCATGGGTTTTTCCACCAAAATGCGCATACGCTGCAGAAGCAGTTCCAACTGACGGCCACTGAGGCTCGTGAAATTGTCGAGTCATGTGATGACTGTCACGCCCTTGGTGCACCATTGGCGGCAGGGGTTAACCCCAGAGGCCTTAAGCCTTGGAGCTTTGGCAGACCGATGTTACCCAGGTCGCCGAGTTTGGCCGGCTCAAGTATGTGCATGTCACGGTGGACACGTTCTCCTCTGTGATGTGGGCTTCTGCTCACACTGGAGAGAAGCCCATGATGTCATTGCCCACTGGAGGCAGGCCTTTGCTGTTCTTGGCATACCTTCTGCTGTGAAAACCGACAATGGTCCTGCTTACGCCTCGCAGCAGGTACGGCAGTTCCTACAGTCATGGGGGTGTCACATAACTTTGGCATCCCTCATTCTCCGATGGGACAGGCGATTGTAGAACGCAATCACGGTACACTCAAGCATGTTCTTCAGAAGCAGAAACGGGGGAATGCAGGGTGAAACCCCACACAGTCGTTGGCAAAGGCTTTGTACACTATCAATCATTACGGTGCCGCAGAACTCAAATAATCCCGTCATTTTGAAC